>NW_010224990.1:3516-22478 GCF_000690775.1 Eurypyga helias
TTCTGTGGCAGAGCTGTGAGCCAGAAAAGGACTGATCCGGCAGAAAACCAACCTGACAAAGTTCTCGCATGTTTCCCATGTGCAGCCAGAAAAAGTAGGTCTAAAAGAGGAGGGAGGAATGAGCAGAGAAGGAACCCTTTTTACAGCAGCTTGGGTGTAGATTGGCTTAAAGCAGTTTTGAAGCCAGAGTCCAAGATCTAGGTGGCTGTTTTGTAGTTATTCTGGGGATCTTGGAAATGAAAGACAGTGATAACCAGTGATTTCTTTTATGGTTGTTGGTGTGTTCAAATGCCTATATGATCTCTTTCTCAGTATTATTATTTGCTAACAGCAGCAAATTTATACTACTTGGAACCCAGTTAGGTGACTTGACATGTCCATTCAGGAAAACAGGGCGTGAGAGGCCAGAAATAAACTGTTTCCATGCAACTGTTATACCCCATTATGTACACATGGTGAAAAACTGTCCACAAAATCCTTTTCTCCCTCCACTCCCTATAAATACAGAAGCCATCACAGCTGTGTTGATGCGGCAGAGGGAGAAATTAATCTCATAGCAGACTACTTCACTGCTGCCCCTGGCACCAGGCAGAGGGGAGATGTCAGGGTAGTCCGGGAGGAGGTAGACGTGACAGATGATTGACAGCTGATGGCTTTGCCTGGTTGGTGCCTAAGAGCTTGAGGATGAGCGCTCTGCCAGCATGGAGGAGTTGGGATCAGGATGTGACATTTCTGGACACACAGTGTTGAGCCACAAAAATACTAGCCGTCTCTGCCAGTGAGAGTGGGACAGGTATTCTGCCTCTTCCCCTGCCAGGCAGGGAAGGATGTATATTAATAGAAGTATATGCGACTTAACATGCTGTTACTTGGTGTTAACCCAGGTCCCCAGGGAAGAGAAGTGCTTATTTCAGGTTGCGCAGATCATAAACCTGCTGCCTTGTGTGGTGCGTGTGCTCTGAATACTAATGCTCCCTTTCCCTTTTCTTTACTGACACGGCCATTGAGCTGATGAATTGTATAGATTATACAATGATAATGGATGGGGAAGGGGAATTTCATCTGTCTTTAACCAAAATATGAACAGTATATCTTGCCTGTTTGCAGAGAACAGCTGGATTTCTAATAACACTGGAATGCTGTTGTGGGGGGTGGGTTTAGCTGTGCTCTCCCTTTCATCACTGCCATTCAGACAACCAAATGCTTGCAAAAGAACTGGAGCTTTCCAGCACCCGGAGGCTAATGCAGCAGTTATCCTGGGAGTCTGCCAGCTCTGTTGGATCTAGGAAAAGCCTGAACCCCTCTGGTGCCTCTGTACCGTGCTCAGGGGAAGAAAGGGAGGCAGGGGCCTTGAATTTGATTCTCCAAGTAACAGCTGGGTGAGAGAATGGATTTTTCTTGTAAACAAGACCAGTCTCTATTCATAGAGTGGGCTGAGCTCTGATCTGATCCTGTGCAAAGCAGCGAGTGAGCTGCATTGTGCAAGGGCTTATGGTGAGGTTGTGTGTGCCTTTGGGAATCTCCAGAACTGAAAGAAGGATGTCACAGAAATGTGCAGAGGCTGGTCACATCTTTTATTATTAATAATAAATTTTATATATGAATTTGAAATATAATAAGTGAGCAAGGGAGCCTGAATGTTCAGATGATTGATAATGCATTGACACTGAAGTGTTGACCAGAAGCCACAATTCTGTTCTGCTAGGTGCTGTGCAAGTACATCATAAATGATCTTCACTTTCCCAAAGGGCTTTCAGAGCTAAAAGAGTGTGGCACAGCAGGTGGACAAGGCAATCAAGCAAGCTGTTATAGCAAGGGAAGACAGAGTACTAAATATAATAGGATGAATAGTGGTAGATTTTTTTTTTCCTTTTTTTGGGTTTTCTTTTTTTTTTTCCTCTCTGGTTTGTGGCAGGAAACACAATAGCTAACTGCACAATCACACTGAATAACTTTCCTACTATCAGTTGATATATGACTACTCTAAATTTGGTGAACCCAAGGAAGAAGCTTTCAGTGGAAAAAATACACTTGCAAAAGAAGGTTGACCCAAAAGGTGTGTTTCTTCAGAATGAATTACTTTTAGATGTTCTACTGTTCTCCTATTCTTTATTCCTTGGGCAAAACTGTGGAGCTCTACTCGTCTCCCAGTTTAAGCATCATTTAAACTCTATCACTAGGACTTTCATTATCCTGTTGCAGCTGAGCAATATTATGATTCTAGCCATTGTTTTACATCTGGATTAAATTGTTGTTTTGTGCATCTGGAGGTAGGTTTGTTCGGTAGGTTTAGGTTTAGGAAATCCACAGATGTTCGAGACTAAATCAATCTTTTGGCAATGCTTGCTACTGAGGAAGATACACAGTGATAATATCTATTCCATGCAAGCACTACCAGCAAATTTTGTACCCCAGTGGTTGTCCTTGGATAGATGTTCTGTCTACTCTTCCAAGACTGAAAAGGATCAATTGACAAACTGCCAGTCTATCATCTCCTTTACTTTCTACTATGGCTTTGCTAATCTTCTGTACACTTTCAGCTGCTAAATTATTTCTTTTGTTTCTAGTTCTTTCGGTAGGGTTTACTTTTACTCCTGCTGTTGACATGCAAGGAGGAACTGATGCTGGTGTAGGTTGTTCTTGACATCTCCATCTTGCTGATGCTTTGCTAACTAGTGTAAAAGAAAGACAGGTCACATCTAGGAGATATGCTGTTATTGGTGTAGGTGAGAGGCAAGTGTAATCTTAGCAGACAGTTCTTATTCCTTACATTGGTCACCTTTTCAATTACAGATCTGATCTGCTAAAGTCTTGTCATTCTCATTCTAGTTTTTGTTAATGAAATGCATTTAACTGTCAGATCTTGTTAACAGTAACAACACAGCTGAGGATTCATAAATTCCCATGGAAGTCAAATGACTGCTACCTTAGAAGAACTCAGTCAAGTCCTTTTTCAAGTTGAAGCTGGAGGAGGAAACAACCACAGCTTTCCTGATCAAGCCAACTAGAATATTTTCAACAATTAATCTATCTCAGACTTTCTCATTCCTGTCTGAAAAGGTCTAGATAAATATTTTTTTTTTTTTAAGAACACTGAGTTTTGAGTCCATGTCATCAGTCAGTTTTGCTCTTTGTATCTTAGATCTATCTCAAATTATTACTTGTTTCCTTTAATATTCAGAATTTCCACTTCTCAAAAGCCAGTCAGGCAAGTACAGTACATAGACAGTTGTGTTTGGCACAGGTTCGACCCATTCTGAAGAGCTACAAAAATGAGAAAAGAATTAGAAAAATTCCCATGTGGCAAGACAGTCCTGGAGCTTACCTTGTTTAGATTAAGACAGCAGTCAAAGGAATGAATGACATGTCTGAGATGATATGTAGGGACTCATCAGTCCACAATTTGAGTCTGAGTACATACATAAGAAATATATTAACATGGACTAACATGAAGGTTACTTTCAGTGTAATAGGGGAGGGCATAGAAGAGCAGAATGTCTTGACACTGACGTTCAAGAAATGAAGATTCAAGTCCTTGATGGGGTGGTTAAAGACTGTGGTCTGTTTTCCCTGATGGACTGTTTCAAAATCAAATTATTTTCCTAAAACATCTGTTTGGGGTTTTGTTTGTTTGTTTTGTTGGGGATATTTTTGTGAATGGAAATTGCTTCAAAGGAGGTCTTTGTGTGTGAATGGTAGATCAGCAATGGTGATCACAGTAGGCTCTTTCTGGCTTTAAAATGTGTGATTTTCAAACTATTGTACAGTGCTGATGGTGCCTTCTGCAAGAAGCCCTTATAGCTGATGATTTCATGGTCTTTCCTAGAATTCTAGGTATTTGACTGGAAAAATTGGTCACCGTGTATATAAACTTCATTCAATTTAATTGAAGTATGCTATGAGTTCTGGAGAGAATTTTTTGCCTTTCAAATCACAAATTTCATTAGAATCAGTGGAAGCTACAGTCTTTTTCTTTCAACCGTCTAATGCAGAAGGGTTTACGTTTTGATATCACGTAAGCTTAACAGGGTAAAGAAGAAACATCAAAAAATAAAACTTCATAATTTCTCAGAAAATTTAGTTAAGTTTTGTTGATGTCTCCCTAAACGCTGGACTTAAACAGCGGCTGTTGTGCTGAAGCTGTATAAACCCTGTAATTGTTCCAGGTCTGCAGAAGCAGGAGGAAGGCCAGCTTTGACCATTTCATCATTGCCTGCATGATCAGAAATTGCTTGTACATACGTATTCCTCAATGACAGTTAAGTTCATTGCAGACATGGTGCTTTGTTTTAAGTCAAACATGGGGAAAAAAAAAAAATATATTGAAAAGATACAGTTTCTAACCTGTAAAATAAAAGGCTGGAACATGAAACTGGGAACAACTAATTAAGTTGGAAGCACGCCATTACTAAGTGCTGGCTTGAACAAAGAAAGTAGTGTGGGCACATTCTTTGTAAATATTCCACATCTCTTTTATTTAGTCCTGGAAACAGTACTGTATTTTTCTATATTTGGGGATATAAATGGTATTAAACTCTAAGCAATTAAACAGTCTCAATGTGAATTTGACCAGTGGTCAAGGTGAAAGCTGGTATTTAGTTCTGTGAAAACCAGAATATTTTGTCTTTGGTTGTGTTATTCAAAATGATCACCTACATTTCTCCCTGTATATGTCTTCATACTATCATTTAATTACCTGAAGAAATTATATTGCAAATCAGAATTACTGCCAAATGATAAACCGATCAAATACAGTAGAAATGCCAAGTGGTCATTTATATGATTGGAACTATTTTAATGTAACTTGTTGATATAGAGGCCTTTGTTTTATACCAATCCATGTTTCTTAATCCATACTTCAAGAAAACTGCAAGGGAAATGGAGTCTGGATGTCAGTTCTGTGGTCTTCATGTGCTCCCGTGCCTTTTTCACTATGTTGTGTTGGAGCAGAATGATGCTGGACAGACTTGTTCTACTCCCGAGGAATGCCTTAGGTTTGCACTGGATTTGGAGGCTTGTGCTCAGGTTTTCACAAGCAACTGGCATTTCTCAGGTGCTGAAGTTTTAATTGCTGACACAGATATGTTGAAGGCTTCTGGAGTCCAGATGAAGAGTGTTTAGCAGGTTTAAAAAATACAGGTCCTTCTATAGCATATCTCAAATCAGACATCTAGACAGTCAGTCTTGAAATTTTTGACTTTGGAATTCAAACAGTAGCTCCCCATTGATTCCGTGGAAAGGCTCTATTGTTATTTGTGTTGCAAATGGAATAGAGAGGGAAGTGGGTGTTCAGATGTATTCAACTTTGCCTTTTGATTCCTGTTTTATTGCTTGTTTCCGTTTAGATGCACATGCATTGGTGGCCCGTTTGGCATTTATCATCTCCCAGAAGCCAAACACACAGTTCTGACCCACAAGTGGTGACAGCAGCTTGGCTTCCTAACACACTTACTGCCACTGGATTTTGTTTCTTTGCACGAATGAGTCCAAAAAGACAAGTGGGCCTAAACCAGCTGCAAGTAAAATTTCCCAAGGGATTGCCTGCAGGCATAAATGCATCAGTGTTGGGACCAGAGCAGCTGCCTCTGTCCTGTTAGCTAAGGTTCTGTTTTGTGACAGGATGGGGTATCTGAGGACACGTGGCATATGAGGAATGGAATTTGGAGGAGAGTGTTCAGCTGCAGGACAGAATTATGCCTTGTCGTACACTCGCTCTCTCTTTTTTTCTCTTTCTTTTTCTTTTTTTTCTTTCTCTTAGACAAACTTCTCCCAAGAACAGCTGGAACTCTGAGCTTTTCTATCTATTTAAAAAAATATATATTTGGCATATATGGTTTGAAATGTTTCCCTTTGTCTAAAAATTTGTTTAATGAATAGAACTTTTCTGGGCACTTGTGGGTTATCACTTAAGCCCAAGAAAACAGCAAAGCGCTTTCTGGTAAAGAGCATATTTCTAGAACTAGATCTGTAGCTCTCTTTCTGCACATGAATGGATGTAGTTTGCATGAAGATGTATTTGAGGAAGCAATTGATGACATCGCAAATAAGATCCTGGTTGTGTCTGCAAGAAATGATTAGATGTGTGAGTAACAAGAACATAACAACTGCATGTTTCAAGGCTCCACTGGAGAGTGTTTCAGCCATCCTAAAATATGAACGTGCTTAAAACACAAAAACCCAAAACAAAAAAATTCTTCAGAGAGGTATCATTAAACGGGCATTTGCCGATATAACACACCTCTGTAACTGCAGTGGGTAGGAGTCTTAATCTTCTAATCTCCTGAAAATTTAGTATGGAACAGGCCTTTAGTACACAGACCTGAACATGAAGGAAAGTGCCATCATCTGCTTTTTTGTCTTTTTAAAATACCGAATCCTCTGCCCAGAGATTAGGAGTGCAGGTCCGGCTGTAGTTCTGTAATACCTAATTGAATTATGAGCCTAGGTGCAGTCCTAAGAGAGGACTTGGTGAAAATTCTCATGCTGATTTTGACACGTAAATTACCTTTCAACCAATGACACTTGCTTTACTGTGAGTACCTGGACTGCATCTTCTCTGGGGCATATTTTTAAAGGTAATCTGTGCCTAATTCCCATGGACTTCAGCAACTTGTCATGGCACAGAATCTGCTAACAAGAAATTGAAAATGAGCTAGTTTAAAACTGGCAGACAAGGGCCTGATGTCTACTGCCCGCAGGACATACTACCTGCGAGATCCAGTAGGAAATGACAGAAGATTCCACTAGAATTTCTGTGGCAATCCTTGACTTGAGAGGGGACAGAGTTCAGGAGACTTTGGGAATGACTGGGGGATGCAGAATCATAATACGATTTAATAGTCTGTTTTATGCCTGGGCATAAACAGAGTGTAAGAGCTAAAAGCTGCTCTGAGCATGGCAGATCATTTAGTGAGGAGGAGAAGGGTGTCCTCTCTTTCCTTGCTTGCTAGTCTGCGTTGGTGTGATTTGCTTGCCGCTTTCTTAAACCAGGCTAACGCGACATTGCCACTATTGTGTTTGCCACCATTTGATGTGAAAATGCTGAGTATTTCCTAACTTTTCATTAGCCAGGGCTTGTGTGACATCCTCCCGGGAGTTCAAGGGAGCTTAAATGGATGTGGGCTACACTGGGATACTGAAAGGGCTCAGTGGCTAATCCTGTGCTCTCACTTAACTAATATGCCTTGTTGTATTGACTCTGCTTCAGGAGGTTTAAAATGGGAATGTGGAAAGGGAGGCAGTGACCTGAGGTGTGGAAAACCTATCTTGTAGTGCAAGAGAATGGAGATAATTCTGTCTAACACAGGAAGCTGATACCACCATCACCCATGCATCCAGTCAGAGGGGCAAAGCTGGTGCTGAAAACTTTAGCAGAGGTGGATACGACAAAAATATTTGAAGAGTCAAACTTTCAAATAGGAAAGTGAATGTTTCAAATGTGGAAACAGGCCACCAAGGCAAGTAGCAGATTGTTATCTCATGAGGCCTGCAGATGAAGACCAAGCTTTTTCCTCCCTTATGGATGTGTCTATAGAAGCTTGGTGTCATCAAATTGTCTGTTGTTTAAAAAAGTCAGCCTGGATTAATTAAGGGTCTCCCCTTGCTTTTCCGAGCATGTGAATATTCTGAAGTTATTCACAGTTTTCACGGCTCCTCAAAGTAGTTTTCTGGTCCAGCTCTGCATAGCTTTCTAAAAATCTGCTACAGGCCCATGTTCTACTCCCCAGATCAGCATTTTGCAGCGCTTGGCACCCTGCTGACAGGGGCTTCCTTCTGTACAAAACCACGTGGAGTAGAAATAGGAAGCTTATGGAGAGTATGAGACAACATTGCAGATGAAATAGCTATACTCGCTTGTGTGAGAGCATGGTTATAACAAGAAATAATAATGAAAAAACATTTACTTTATCCTTTCTCAGGGGCCAATAAAGGATAATGTGACCATATTCAAAGAGCAGTTTTTTTAATGTTCCATATTGCCTTCATTAACATTTTTTTCAATTTCCTATTTTATAAACCTTTTAATTGAAAGGAGAGGGGGGGGAAGAATAAGTAGGACACATTTTGAAGGAACAACTGAGAAAAGTTACTTCCTAAGTGTTATTGGTTCTACTACAGTATCAAGAATGCTGCTGCCTGTATTGCATTGCCTTGGATTAGAGATTTCATTAAAATCTTTTGTGGAAGGTCTTTTCACACAAAGTTTTTCTTTGGGAGTCTCATTTCATCCAATTAATTTTTCTGTATCTTTGAAGCTCAGCCAAGATCAGTGAGACAGTGACTGCTTCTTCCTGGGAAGCGACATACAGTAGACCAGAAGTCATATAGAGTCATTATTTTTTTTACTGCAAAAGAGGTAGGGAGGATTTGAGAACCCTTCAGCTTTGGACACCTTTTGCTGTTCTTGAGGCTTGTTGATTTGAGTGCTGTGGGAAGGGACTAGTCACTCGGGTGCTTTTTTGGTGGTGTTTTGCTCTGCACGTGAATTCAGTTGCTAGAACTTTGCAGCTATGAATATGCTTTTAGATTTATTCCCTATGCAGCGGCACTTTGTGTGTTTGCATTTTTAAGAGAGATGAAAGTATCCTTGTATCCAAATTCCTTGGATATAGAGCAGCATCCACTGGTGAACAGAACTGATACAAAAGAAGACAAGTTAGTGAGCCAAAGCTCTCCTTGTCTCCCCCAAAGGGTAGACTCTCAAAAGTTAACCTAATTAAGGAGGGTGCTTAGGCCATGGGGTTAACAGCTGTTCAGGAGGCAACAGAAAGCTCCTTTAGGAGCTGAGGTTAGACTTTGGAAATAGTTTCTCATGGGAGTATATAGGAAAATTGCCGTGCACGTGTGCATGTATGTGTATTGAATTCAGAACGAAGAGTTTAGATGTAGCAGCGCCGACAAAGATGGAAATAGGTCAGTCAGTCGTTTAAGTGCTCTCTACGTGTTTCTTTTCTGTGACAGCTCTGAGTAGCAGTTGGAAGACAGCCTGGGATTTCATTTAGAAGCATGAACCAGAAGAAAAAGAAAAAGAGAAAGGAGGGGGTCATTTTGCTTGTTTTGATGCCCACGTGTCCCATTTTCAATTATCCCTCTCATCCACTCTCACTGGGATGCAGTGAGATGCCTACAAATGAGCCATGAGAGAATTTCAAAGGTTTGGAGGCTCCATTTGGAAAACTCAGTGGAAAAAAAAAAACAACTGTGTGCACCTCTTTGGGTTGTGAAACTTGAAATTGTTTAAGGACAAAGTTTCCCTTGAGGTTTTAGTATTTTGAAAAGCCTGAAGGACTTTGTGTACCTGATTAGGGGCTTACTATCTTCATGTTGTCAGATCTTGCCCTGTAGGCTCTGGACTTTTGCTTAGTAGATATAACATCACCTACATTTTAAATACCCTTTTGAATAATGCAAGATGGATTAATTTTGTTTAGCTTTTAGCCACTAAAAATTAGTCATTTACTCTATACTGGTGGCTTAGAGCTGTGTGTGGTCAGTGGAGCTTTCCCAGAAAGTGATTTGTATTGTCTGCAGTAAGTGGGCTAAACTGCCATATGGACAGATTTCTCTAACCCTGTTAGCTTGCGGGGGTTGAGAGGGCTGGGGTTAGACTGAGATTTATCTTGCCTTTCTTTAGCTGTTTCACATGAGTCAGATGTGTTCTCCAGCTGCCATAAATTTACTGATATCCATGCATACAGTTATCAACAGAGTTGTACCAATTTCTGGCTGACAATTTTTTTTTATTTATTTATTCTTTTAAAAATGTATAATAGCACCAGATGTTGCTACCAGTAGACTCGTTCTGGCTTAGTAACCATACATGAATGGTCAGCCTGATTCCTTATTAGCACTGAAGTGTTTTCGAAGAACATGAGATGAGAAGTGTTACAGAAGACTAAACCAACAGCCTGTTTAGTTAAATATCTTGTTTGTGATGAGCTAGTGCCATATGTCGGCATTGATATACTGCTCCCAGTAATGTGTTAAGTATCTTGTGGGCCTTTTTTTTTTTTTAATTTCTTTCTCTATAGCTTACCCCTTTCTTTTAATTTTGAGATAATTCCAAACAACTTTACCTGTCTGCCACATTTCTGTTTGGGAATCCTGTATGTATTATAATGGAAATGACCACATTTGTGGGCTCCCTTTGGATGACAGTCTAGAAATAGATCCAGAAGCCATATTTTGTGATTGCTTCTATTCTCCATATGTCATAAACAGTGGCACAGTAACTTCTGGCCACTCTGAATGTCTGTCTTCTGGCTAGGCACTCTCCCCTTTTTGTGTCCAGCTGTGTGCTCAGCCCCTCCTCCCTTCCACCCTTATCCCTTTTATTCTCACCCTGCTTTTCATCACTCCCTTATCTTTTTGGCATCAGTCCTTAGTTTCTTATCCTGACAACTCATCTACTTCCTTTATATGTCTCCCCCCATGACCATCAGCCCCCTTGAATTGTGAATCTAAGACATCTGCTGCCATGTATCATCATGCTTTTGCATCACCCCTCCTTAACCCACCTTTGACCATGACTGTCTAATCTTATTTAATGTGTACCTTCCATTTTGTCCCAGGCTGGCTACTACTCCATGTAGTACTCCCTTCAATCCCTTAAGTTTAAAAGTTTCACTTCCTTTCCAAATTTCTTGTCACCTGCTCAAATATTAGAGCAAGCTGCATGGCATAGTGGAGAAAGATGCAAACAGGGCTAAAGAGATTTTAGTGATGTCAGGTAATTTCTCAAAGTGCTTCTTTCTTGCAACAGAGGTTTCATATAAGCCAAATACCCTGCTTGTAGTAGGACTTTGGGTCTTCGCAATATTATTATTTATTTATTTTTCAGTTTAGATAAGCTGAGCTAGGTTAATGATCCTAATTTACTGAGCAGTAGAACCACAGAGATGGCTGCAGAGCACGTTTTGTGCCAGCACAAAAAATGCCAGTGTTGGCAAATTGAAACCCTGACTTATAATTCAAGGAGTGAAGAGAAGTCAAAAGAGCTATGAAGACAAATTTGGATAGAGATATTTTTGTTTGAAAATTGTCCTATTTATCGTGCTGATTGGAAAGTTGGCTTACCTGAGTAATTTCCAATAACATGCTTATGAATTGTTTATTACTGGGAAGGAGTTTCAAATATTTGTGAAGGAGAAGAAAGTTGGTAATCGGCCTTTCTTCTGGTTTACAGCTCTGTCTGAACCTTGTAATCTTGTCAAAACTGTCGAGAGAAGTAGAAAGCAAACAGCCTTTTTATCCCAAATAATGCATTTTAAGTTTTCCAGTTCAGTTTGAATATTGCGTTTGTGGGAGTGAGAGGTATCTGTAGTGTTTTGGTCAAGCAGAGCTCTTTGGTTTTATTCATTTCCTCCCCACACACACCAGTTAAGATGTTTTTCTACATTGGAAAAAGAAATATCAACACTGATTTGTTTTTTAGCTTGGCTAAATTTGCCCATTCCAGTCTAGGGCAAGTTGCTTTTTCACATGTGAAGATAATTTTGATAACCTGGTGTATTTAACTGTCCTATGTTCACTTGGTAAATGTCATTAGCTATTGATTCCTTCCTCGAGAGTTACCCATGAGAACACATGAGTAAATTGGGAACTGGGGTTCTCTTCAAATAAATAAGGCTTACAGAAATATTGGAAATCCTTGTACCAATATCTTGGATCTTAAACAGTCAGACTGAATTCTTGTGAGGATAGGTGGATTTTGTACGTGTTACTTATGGCTGAATGTTTGCCTGGACTTTCTGCAGGAATGACCTTGCTCAGAATAGTGATATTTCCTTTCCTGGTTGTGACCCAGAAGCATGGAAGAATGCATGCAGTTAAAATTAACCAAATATTTTGCTGCTTCTTCCAGGGAGGAAGGTTTATTTACTTTTTTGCAGAGTCCCGATTTCTATTTATGACTCTGTCAGACAAGTCCAGAATGATCTTGGATGATTCACTCAATCCTCCTCTGTTTCTCGGTCGTCTTAGTTGCAAAGTGAGGCAAATACTGTGCACCTGCCGCACTGAAGCTGAGGAGGACACTTCATTAATACCTGTGAAATGCTGCTCCAAGAGCCTCAATGAACAGCAAACTGTAGATGTCTGAATTTTAGGGGCTTTGACTTACCTTTTGAAGTACAAAGACTTTGGTTCTGGAAACCAAGAAAACTGTAGAACTGTAATGTTTGAATGCAAAATCTCCATCCCCAATTACAGGTTATGTGGAGTTGTTCACAGTTTGACCCGAGCTCCCCTCTGTGCATGTGGGATACCTGGAGATAAACCACATAGCCGTGTCATGCCATGAGACGGTCTATATTTGATAAGGTATTGCATTTTCGTGACCTAAGGGGAACACAACACATTCGTAAACCTGTAACTGAAGGGTGGATCTTTACGAGGATGGGGGAAACAGGAAGAGCAAGCTGCTGGACATTACTATGACAGCCAGAATGGTGAGGATGCAATGCATCTGTGCTTTCTGCCTGACTGGGATTTAATGCAGGGTGAATTCCTATTAAGATAATTTAGACTTTTCTAGATGCATTTAAGTTCTTTTTTTTCTTTCCCACCCCACCTCTCCTACAGTCAAATATTTCTTCAGATTTTTTGTTGTGTAGTGTGTTAGAACATATTATTTTTGTCTCTGGCTCCAACATATGGATTTTCTATTCATGTGACAAATGAGATAGCAGTTTACTTAGGAATTTTTGTTCCACCTGTTGCTCAAGATCCCCAGCTTTAAATCTCGCTCTTTAGTTGGAATTGTTTTCAGGCATCCACTGTGACACTTGATGATGTTACAAAGAAAGTAAAAATTTGGCATGAGCTGAATAATTTCAAGTGTCTGTCCAGATATCAGATCTTTCTTTTCTGTGGATTTTTTTTATCACCTTGCATTGTGCTAAACAATAATACTAATCCATTCAATCATCATGAACATTTTGCTAATCTGTACTTATCCTGTGAAGCTATCTTCAGTATTTAGATAGGAAATGCAAGCTGTGACCAGGGAAATACAAAGTGATTGTGATGTTCTTTTTCTTTTGAAGGAAGTGTTTGATGTCATCTCTCTTAAATGCACATGCTTTCCGATTTGGTCTCATGTTATTGATAGTTGTGGACTATTTCTGTGCACTGCTTCTTTTCAGGAGCCATTACAAAGGAATCTCATGAATTTTGTTTTT
Source organism: Eurypyga helias (assembly GCF_000690775.1). Lineage (NCBI taxonomy): Eukaryota > Metazoa > Chordata > Aves > Eurypygiformes > Eurypygidae > Eurypyga > Eurypyga helias. The sequence continues at coordinate 16,698 of NW_010224990.1, forward strand.
TTTTCTGCGTGGCAGTGACATTAGCATGTTATTTTGGTATTTAACCCACTTTATTGGGGTGTTTTGCTCAGAATATTGTGTGGGTTTTATCCTATGGGTTTTATGGATTTTACTATGGTGTTATTTATCTTGGTTCATGTATCTTTCATTCCATTATTATCATATGTTCAGAAAATAGATGGAATAAATGGAATAAGGCCCATGTCTTTCTTTTCGACAAGATACAGGTTTGTATAACAAGTTAGTCAGAAGCCATATAAGAAAATGGCCTAATTTTTGAAAGGATGTTTTGGGGGAAAAAAAAAAAAAGTTTTATCTTCATCAATCCAGATTTTCATCTTCCTTCTCATAATTTCTAATCCTATTGCCAAAACTGCTTTCTCAACTTTAAAATCTTTCTGGAATTAAGTGGCTTCTGGATCTTGACAATGCAACATTTTGATGCATGTGTTTGTCACATCCTGATTAGATTGGTATAACTCCTGCTCTCCCAGGTCCCTCTCAAAACTCAATTAATAAAACAGAGTTTCATACAAGATGCTACCACTAGGGTGATGAAACTGAGAAATCCAATCATATCACACATAGGTTATCCATTTTCCAGAGGCTGATATGAGAGATTGGATTTTCAGAGCTCTTCTGGTCTGTTTCAGATTTTTTCTTTGCGTCTGTTTTTGTCTTCTGGGCTGCAATAAATTTTCTTTTAAAGTGGAAACAAAAATTTTCATCTCCTCTTTTTCTGGTCATTAAACTAGTCTTCCTATGTGCTTCTGTTAGAGGTGAGCCACTTAATTTTGTAAGCCTCAAATTTGCTTACCTCCATCTTCTCTTTCAAGCACAGGTATGGTCAGTGTCTGACCAATTTTGCTGCTGTCAAAATTCAATTTATTTTATTAATTCTGCCCTATGATTTTCAGGTAGGGATACCACAATGTTTTTGGCAGGCATTCAGGTCAAGGCAATGAAGAGGAATGGTTTGATTTTTGAAGGTAGTGAATTGCTCTTTTCCCTACATTTCATGAGTCTTACAAACAAGCTGCCTTGCATTTTTTTGTAAGGAGGCAAGAACAAGAGTCAGCTTCCGATATACTTGAAGGTTGTAGCACTAACTACTATAATCAAAGAACTCAATCTGACCCATAGTGGAAGCCACACCACTCTGACCCTAGTGTTAGCTTGAACACACCAGGTATCAGGACTGTTGAATAGTTTTCTATCTTGCCTGCAAATCCTGAAGTACTTCTCAGGACAGAGTATAGTTGAAGGCACTGATTGTGGAACCACATTAGGAAGATGACATTGTGGGATGAGTTGGGAAAACTAGGACTGGCAGTTTGCTGCGTCATATCAGAAGCAGTGGTTTTAGAGGCTTAGGAGTGTAGTCTGAACAAGTGTTACTCATTTTTCTCAGTGTGCTTCAAAAAAGTCTTAAAATGTGAGGCATCACAAGGGCTAAAGCAGTGAGCAACAATCTATGCAGATAATCATTGCTTTTACTACTGTGGGCAACTGCAAGCTAATGAGCAAATCGGCTGAGAAGATGAACTTTGTTTGTATATCTACAGCTCAAATGAATGTCTACAGGAATATGTAACAGAAGCAAGCTGTCTCCCTAATCACTTCATAATCACTGCAAGATCACTGCACTGCCTGTCAACTAAAAGGTGTAGAAATGGGACCCCATATCAAATGAGTATTTTGAGTTTTAGTCCCATGTCATCTTGGATATGAGCAGAGGATGAATTTATGAAAAATTGAGAGGAAAATATAAAATTCAAATAGACTTCGCAGGCTCATAAAGAGACTTAGCTCAGTATGAGTTCTTTAGAAGTTATTTCTGTGACTTTGTCTATAAAGTTATTAGACTCTTCTTATTTTTCAAAAAATTCACCCATTCTGAATTTTAACTGATATTTTAAAAGGTTGTCTTTGTTAGAGAGAAAGCAACATTTGACAGGGCTGGGTTATAGTTGACAATCTGGGGGGTAGCAGTGTGTGAAGAGAATTGTTGTTACAGCCCCAGTGAATGAATCAGGCAAGCTTCATCTTTGCTACTAACTTTCCTAAGGCTTTAAACAGTTTTTGAAATGTTCTCTTCGCTCCAGGCTCCCTAGTTCTCAGTCTCCCTGTGTGTCTAGAGGACACTGTCAATATCCCCCTCCCACCTCTGTATTCTGAGGATGAATTGTTTCATGTTTGTTTATGCTAAGCCATGAAAGCTTGAAATTGAAAACTGTTTGCTCCTCCACTTCCCACTCATATATGTTCTCATTCATTGTACATTTCTGCTATAGGATTTTATCTCCAGGGTGCTGAACTGTGTGAGACTGCAAATATGCATAAAGAAAAGTAAGTAATTCCATGAGCCTGTGAAGTCTGCTGTCCCACAGCAGGGTTCTCTGGTGTCTAGCAAGGTATGAGCAGTGACTGAAACTTTTCCTGTATTTGAGACTATCATAGAATTATAGGAAAAAGATTAATGTGGACCTCTGGAGGTCTTCAGTTCAAGCCCCTTCTCAAAACAGGCTAACGTCAGTGTTACCTTGGTTACTTAGGGCTTTCGACAGTCAAGTTTTTAAATCTTCATGGATAAAAGGTCATAATGTGGGGGGTTGTTTTCCCATGGGTATTCTTTGTTACCCAATAAAGATTGACTTCATTATATAATCTTTTCCATGGATGTGTTCATAGAATCACCCTCTTTCTCATCAGCCTAGCTGCCTAGATTCATAGAACTTACAGGAAATTAGAATCTTTAAAGGTACTGACAAATTTGATTGGAGTTCATCAGTTGACCCAAAAGTTACTGAAATGTGACACAGGTATAACCAGCATGACCTGATCAGACTTGCTTACTTTAACTAAAAGGAGACAAGCCAAATGGTCAGTCTTTCCCCTCCAGTGTTATGGGACAGGATTTAGGACGTTATGATTCTATGATCTCCAAATTCCTCTCTGACTTCAGCTGGACATGGTAGAGCTTAATGCTCTTAAAGTAACAGCTTTGGTTGAAATGAATGCAGAATTTGCCTGCATGGAGTCTGGGACGGCAGGAAGTGATTTCTAGTGCCAGGTTTATCTGCTGGAATATCTTTCAAGCAAAAAGCCAAAAAAATCACCAAAAACTCCTCTCAAACTTCCAATTTCTCTGACATCTGTACATTGCTGATTGTCTGTGGTGACTGCTTCCCATGGCACTGCCATGTCACTGTACTCCCATCCATTTCCAGGTACACAGGGAGCCAGATGAAGAGCAGAGCTCAGGCCTGGCTGAATTTACAGAAGAGCTTTAAGTTCATCTTCCTCCCGAAGCCAGACCTTTTTTCCCCTTATGCACACAACAATTTTACATGTAAACCTCTTTACCATTATGTCCTTTTCTGTGCAATTGAGTAAAAATTGGCTAGTGGATTTAAAAGTTAGATGGGGTACGGGTAGAGAAGGACAGACAGGAAAACCACACTTTTTTGCATGTTCAGCATGGTTATTCAAGTCTTTTTTTTTTTCTTAAGAAGACAGGCTGAATAGTAGCACTTCTCTAGCTCTAGCACAGATGTGGTGAGGAAACAGACCTCTGACAACAACCAGCATGGAAAAGCAAAAGGTATTGGGTGCTACAACACGCATAAGCATATGAGCATATGTACTTTATAACCATGAAATGATCTGGCACTTTATTTCCTTCCACTGCTGTGGCATCTTTTATTTCACATGGAATGTCCTTAAGAGAACAGGCATAACATTCACTATCTCAGCAGAAGATGTCGTAGGTTGACTCTTGCACTTGTGATGCTGACAGTGTCAGGTGTAAGAATTCCTCAGAGGTGCTGCTGTATTAAAGAAAATTTTCCTTATAAAACTTGGCTGAAGTAATATTGGGCTTGCGCTCTTCCTATTCACTGTTTGAGCGATAATAGACAAGGTTGCCAGTGAACCAATATATAGTTGAACTGTATTGTCTCAATTTGCTGACACGATTTGAATGTGACCGTGTATCTTACTGCTTTACTGATTATTCAGCAGTAAATACTGGCTGGTGGAAAGTTCACTAGAAAAATAATATTTACTGTAATGCCACAGACATAGAGTTAGGCTGAAGGGTCTACTCTTCTGTTTGACAATTACGGAGCTCTCGGCCTTCTATGGTTAACTTTGAAAGTTATCTAAGGATGAGAAAAGATGTGCAAAGCCAGTTCCAGTGGCATGTCATAATGTCACATCGAAGGATGTCTCTAAGGATCACATAAGAAAATGAGTTCTGCATTGTAGGTCTAATTCAAGTAACTGGACTCACAAGAAATCTTTCATTCATTAATATATACACAATACAGCTGCTTGTTTGATTAAGTAAGCTAAATGTATGGAGTGGGATAATGACGCTAAGATCAGCTCCTACTGAACTCTTTCCTGGTCTGCTTTTATAATGGTTAGCTGAAGATTCGGTTTCGCACAGTGTTTCATCCTCACATTTTCTTCAACTGTTACATGTCTTCAGTAATTGTGTTGTTCTACTCATCACAGAAAAGACTATAATAATAAAATTTTCTATTAACTCGTAGATTGCTTTTCTGATCATTTTTAACTCCAACTGCCTATTTTTGAGGGATAATAAAAACAAAATCAAAACAAACAAAAAAAAAGCTCTGAATTCCTGAAGGTTTAAATTTTTCAGATTTAACATTCTCATCAGGATTCTCAAACTAATCTTTCATTGTACCATTATTCATTGCAATGAGATGTTTCAGTGCTCTGGAATTAAAATGTGTCGTTTCAGCTTGGCTTGGTATCAAATCACATTCTGCTGGTGCATTGCAGTGATTGATAGAAGTTACAGTTTGAGTGCTTTACATTCCCATTCTTCTGCATCGGACAAGCATCTATATTGGACAACTGACCCATATCTCATGTGAAGGCACCAAATCCCCTAACACATTGTTTTGAGTTAGTAAGAGAAGATGTCATGGAGTATTATGAGAAATATATCTTTGCCAGGTATCTTTTTTTCTAGGACATATAACATGCTTAACTGATGGGATTGGTAGAAAATTTAAAGCATAAGTCATCTGAAGTAGAAATTGGTAATGGAACAGAGACCACCATGCTGTCAAATAGTTCGTCCTTCTCTGTGTTGTTTGGGCTGAGGCAATACCATGCAGTGAAGCTCAGATGGTAAAACTCTGCCCCTTAAATTAACAAGTGATTGGAAAAGATCTGAGACTGATTTAACTCGCTTTGAAAGCATCTGGGCTTTTTGTTGATTGCAATCAGAGACAGATCAGGGCTTTATAGCTTGCCTGCCATCTTCTGAAATGTTATGTGACAAACAAGACACTGGTATTATTTCTGCTGTGAAATGTTTGTTATGTTATCATAGCAGTGATTATGGGAAGAACATTTGCATCATGCTCAGAGTTTATGATGGACTTTCCAAAGATAAAATGGTCTGGGTTTTCTGTGTGTTCTTTGTTTGTTTGTTTTTTAACTGTCTTGGCCACATTGTCCCTTTGCTAATGCAGAGTAGTCAGCTGGCAGGTACTAAAATAATCTAATAGAAGAAGGTTAATCTTCTCTCTTTAATTAGACAGCAATATGTAACACACGCAGCGGGCCAGATGACCTTGAATATAAAATTGAGAATAGATACACACTTGAGAGAAAAAAAATCTTTCGTTACAGGAGGTTGGGGGTAGAAGAAAAAAGAGGAAATGTTTACTTGTATAACACAATCATAGAACCATAGAATGGTTTGGGTTGGGAAGGGACCTTAAAGACCATCCAGTT
>NW_010224990.1:22723-85504 GCF_000690775.1 Eurypyga helias
GCCATTACCCTTTGTCCTGTCACTACATGCCTTTGTAAAAAGTCTCCCTCCAGCTTTCTTTTAGCCCCCTTCAGGTACTGGAAGATTCTATAAGGTCTCTGAGGAGCCTTCTCTTCTCCAGGCTGAACACCCCTAACTCTCTCAGTCTGTCTTCATAGGATAGATTCTGCAGCCCTCTGATCATCTTTGTGGCCTCCTCTGGACTCGCTCCAACAAGTTGATATCCTTCTGATGTTAAGGGTGCCAGAGCTGGATGCAGAACTGCAGGTGGGGTCTCACTAAAGCAAGGTAGAGGCGGAGAATCCCCTCCCTTGACCTTCTGCCCACACTTCTCTGGATGCAGCCCAGTATATGATTAGCTTTCTGGGCTGCTAGCGCACACTGCTGGGTCATCTTGAGCTTCTCCCAGTCTCCCTTCTCCACCCAAACCCTCAGAGAATTTCCTTCATAAAGTGGATTGGGATATATTATTGCTCTTACAGGCATTTCAGAAAGTGTTTAAGTGTGAAGTTGTGTAATCCTGTTGGAAGTGAAGGTCACCAAAATTCAGGGTCTTTTAGAAAACCCTGCTGCGGTTCCATAAATCAGTTAATATCCATCTGTTGAGCCTAATATGTCTCCATCACTGTAGCACCAAACTACTTCATAATCCCTCATGTATTCCCTCTCAAAATGCCATGGAGTGTTGATAATATAATCATTTTTTACAAGAGAAGTACTGAGGCATTGCAGTTTTTTCCTAGCTTGCATAAGAGGTCTTAACATTCTTATGTTGTCATGCTAAGTGAACCACTGGGTCATTTTCCCCTCTCCTGTAATACTATGAGACCTGGGGTTTTGTTTAGGACTTTCCATACAACTGTAAATTTTTCACCTAGTAGTGGTAGAGGGACATTGTATTGGAGTGCCTGGCTAATGGACATGTCCCTGACCCCAGCTTTTGATGAAAATTATACATGATAACTAATGAAGCAGCGGTAGGCTGCTGGCAGGCAATGTGTATGGGTTGAGTAGTGCTGTGCAGAGTGAATAAAAGGGACCTTCTTTCCCACCAACCCACTACTTTTCTATCAAAAAATTGTCTGAAAGCAGAGTGAGTTACAAGCACAGCAAGACTATGCAGGAATACAAACAATATTCTGGTTGTGTGTGGGAGTGAGAAGTACCTAAGTGTGTTAGAGCCTCTTAGCAGACACAGTTGTAAAAGGAAGCCAGCAATCGTGCTCTCTGGTGCCGGGCAGTTAAACCTTGCTAGTTAGTCTTCAGCCAGCAGTTTGCCAGTCCTGTGTTGATTTTCTGTTTGCTATGTCATCAGAATATAGTGCACACCTTCTTGTCAGTTTTGCTATCTAGTCAAACCCTCGCTTCAGGATATCAAAGAGGAAAAGGCCTTTGTGATGATGGAGGTGGATTTCTGCCTTACTTTTGGCATGACCTATTGAGAATATGTGTGCAGCATCACTGCCTTTGCATATAAGTGATGTTCTGGATGTGAATAATCTCGTAGCCTGTAAAGTAGCAGAGTATGGTGCTAACCCTCACCACCATGTATTAGAGCACGCTCTCAGACACAGCTGAATGCAGCAATATTGGGATGCAAAGCCAAGAAAAGTGGCTGAATTGGGGTATAACTGAAGAACCCCCAAAACCCATTCATGATCCAGTAAGGTCTTACCGTTTTATAGTAACCTCCAACTGTTGTAATTCCACAAACTTGGATGTTTCTAATATTCTGCGCATTCACATTGCCATTTTGGGGTCAGATTTGGAGTACAGTCAGCTTCAGGCTCAAATCAGAGTAAGTTAGATGCCCAACATGTAATATGCTATCTAAATCAAAGTTTTCTTAAAAACCCTGCCTTTGTCCACTGAGATACAGCAGCCCATATTAGCGGGGCTCTCTTACGTAAGTCACTTCTTGTCCCAGTTGCTCTTTTATCAATTGGGGACAATGTGGTCACTTCTTGTACCAGTGCTGTTGGGAAAATTAGTCCATCAGTGTTTACAAAGCAGTTGTCTCCTGCAGTGCTAAGCACTTCAGAAAAGCCATGAGGAACTGAATAGCTCTGTCCTAAGAGCAGGCTTTGAGTAGCATGCAGTAAGCAGGAGCCTAGGGCTGCATATTGAACAATAAGGGAAAGCCAAAATATTGAATAATCCGCTCATTAATGAACAGTGTTGAGCCTGTGCACAGAATACAGCAAGAGCCCTGTGGAAAAACACCCTGTGCTCCTGTAGTTAAAGGCTGTGTCATGACAGTGACAGACACAGGGCTCAATGAAGGTTGTACGTATCTGTGCAGCTGCGGCACATCCAAACTTTTAACAGCTCAACTTTGTGACTTGAAGGCTGGCTCCTCTGATGGCAACTTTCTGTGCGTAACAGGTCTAATAGTAAGAACCATCTTTTGGGGGTGTTCGTACAATTCAGGGAACATGACACCCCTTTAGTATTGCCTGAAGGTGTTAAGCAAGACTGCCAGCTTCGTCTACCAACAAAGTATGTGAAGTATGTTTTGTAATGTGGGGGAATGTCATTCTACAGCCGTTGGACTATTTGCTGATAACTGTGAGGGGTGTTGTGTATCAGATTAGCTGCGCAGTCTGAGGAGATGTAGAAGTGGGAACAAAGGTATAATACAAGATGAGCTGTGTCTCCAGAAATATTTAGGTGTGTATCAGCTGTTTTCTGTGACCCACTGCGACAAGTTTACTTTACCTCCACCCTACTTCCACCTCCAGGAATGTGGAATTACAAAGAAATACAAATAGTTTAAAGAAGGTCTGCCTGTCTGAAGGGAAAGGTTTGTAAGGAGAAAGATTAGGGTATTGTGTGGAAGGGTCAGGCAGAGTGGGCAGGAGGGCCTAGGGGAGCTTGACCTGGTGACAGCACTTGCAGAGGTGGGAGTCCAGTAAATTAAGCACATGTGAAGTTAAAATTCCCTTTATCACTGGTTTATACCTTGTGATCCATGAATTGCAGGTGGCTTTTGGACTACATCAGGAAAGAAGGTTCATATAATGCTGCATTATGATCTATATATGTGAAATTTCTAAAGGGTCAATGCCTGCAGCGGAAATTTTTGGGGATCCAAAAGTTGCTAAAAATCCCCAGTCTGCTGTGTTCCTCTCATTAAGTCAATGATATGTTTGGGTTTGAAAAGGCCAAACAATGAATCAGGCTTTAAAAAGGAAGAAATGTAGGTGTTCTCAGTAACTTGGTTAAAGCACCTGGGTACACAAGATTGATGTGCCAGCGTGACTCAGCCTGCAGCTGGGAGTGGGAGTGCTGAGAACGCCTTCCAGGGGCAGGACAGACAAGACCTGCTCCTGCAGGACGTTGGTTCAGAGAGATCCACACTTGGGACCAGGCATGCACTCCCTATGGGAGAACTTTGCTAAACTGTGCCTTGCCTCCCAGGGGATGCACTGGAAACCCTGTCCCTTGAAAAACTGGAAAGTGGACTTGGCACAGTACAGAAAAATATCCCAGGGTATGGGGGATGACTCCTGTGCTAGCTGCAGGGATGAGCTACACTAGTGATAGGATCTGACCGTCTTATATCCCAGGCACAGTCACAGGGCGTGATTGTCTGAGGTGGGATGGGTTTTTATTTTCAGCATTCCTCTTCATGCCCAGGAATCCTTCTGGCATTACTGAGGGCCTGAGGTGTGTAGGGAGAGTTAAATACTAGAATTGAGATATATCCTGAAGATTAGAGAAGGGAGTCTGCCCATGTCAGGTGGGGACGCGTGTTCTCCTTGGTGTGTATGTCTGTAATGCCCATTATCAGCTCTGAGAAATGCATATATTCATCAGAAGGAGAAAATATCCCTTTGTGTTTATTCTTATTTAACACTGTTTACACAGAAAATGGAGAAACACATCTTTAACCGTCATGTACTATTTAGAATTGTGTCAGTACACCATGCAGTGCTGATTCTGTAAACACCTACTCCATCGTGTGGTCTGCGGGAGCTAATGCTCTTCTGCTCTGCATGGCCACTTGTGTGCTGCCTGGAGCACACCGCAGTGTTCTGTTAAATAGCCTTTGTGACGGTTTCCAGCACTCTAAATTAAAAATCCAGAGCTGGGGAGGGGGAGAGAGAGTTGGGAGGGGGGATTCGCTGTAGCTGTAGTGCTAGGATGTCTTCCTACCTAATTGCCTTAGAACATGTGGGCTTGAATGAATCCTGTTTAATGAATATAATAGGCAAATGCATAAATCTCAAACCCCAAGCACCCAAACGGTGAAATGCACACTAATGAAGACTCTGACTTCAACAACGGCAGGTGTAGAGTTGATTTGTAAAATGTCGTGAATATAACAGGTTTAAAATGATACATTTATTAAAAGAAGCAAGTCTTCCATCTGTTGCCCTTGTATTCTCTCTCATGCTGCACACCTACTCTTCCTGCATGATATTGCAGGCTGCAGTCTCACGGCAGTTCCTTGATATAACTCTTCCTTCGAAGAAGTGCAACAATAGAGGCCAATTACCCTTTGTCTCCACTCTTATTGCAATAAGCCTGAGGAGAAAAAAAAAAAAAAGTGCACCACTTCCCCCCCCACCCCACTACCTTTTCAATTTCAAATCCTAACCCTGTTGGTAGTGCCATTTGTGGATTTCAACTCCCTGGCTTTGTGTGGACTATTATCTGGAGATTCACCTGGTACTGATCCAATGAACCAACATAACCTTACAAAGCTGAAGGGAAGAGTGTAGAGTTCTCTTTGTAATAAATCATATGCCATGAAAAAGGATTTCTTTAACTCCTTTCCTCCATTATTCTCCATATCTCACCTTGTGAAAATGGGTCTGTTAGTGAGAGACTTCGACTCACATAGTAGGAAAAACGAACAGGGGAGGGAGAACTGAATTGAAAGGAAGGCAGGGTTCCTGGAGGTTCTATAACTTGGAGATTCCAGAAAGAAGAGGCACAACTTCAAAGGAAGCAGCCCTAAAATAAACCCAGCACAGGCCTTAATACTAAGCCTTCTTCAGTTTTAGAAAGGGAGAAAGATGTTTTCTTTAAAGCAGCTGCATGAGAAATCCTTTAAACCAGTGATGAGTCAACCCCCAAGGCAAGGAGGTTCTGTCCAGTTAATTTCCCAGCAAGCTGAATGCTGGTCTGAACATCTTGGGTTTTACTGAGCCGAGCTGGTAACCTCTTGAGATCTGGCTGTCTCCCAAGTAGGGAGGGATGAATACTGCAAAATGTTTCAGTTTCCATTTCAGTTTTGAAACTCATTTGCTTTGACTGAATTTGCACTGTGTTTATGTAAATTTATAAACACTGTAATAAATTCATCTACTCATAGAAAACAGAAATTTTAGAAAAAAGGCTGAAGAACATTTGTGAAAAGTAAATTCTAATTCAGCAAGTATAATCACAGAACCTGATCTAAATGTACATTCAGTCACAAAACAGAAGCATGGTACGTGGACTGGATATCTAGCAAATCCTAAGAAGTGTAATCCAAAATTAAAACTATTGTTAATGCCTTAAATATTTTAAATTACATAGATGCCTTTTTTCCTTTTTTTTTTCCCTTTTTTTTTTTTTTTTTTAAATTGAAATGAGTATGTGACACACAACTGAGGTTTTCACAGTATGAATGAATACCACAATCAGGTAATAGCAGTTTGCTACCTTGCTTGCTGTAGAAAGCTCACCTACTTCTGATAGCACTTTTTCCTAACCTGTGAGAGTCTGTGCCAGCATTCTTATCTGGCTCTATATCAGTATTACCTGCAATATTTATAAGAGCATTCACGGTTGTGGTCATTAAACCTCATGTAATGGGGCATTATCCAGTGCCCTCATGCTGGAAATGTTCACCTGCTCCAACCCTCACCAATTTTGAAGCTGCTTTTGTCTTCCCTTGCACCTCCTGCAGCCTGTAATGTCTCCAGTTTTGCTTTCCTCCATATACCCTTTGAAAGATCATATTTAAAGTGCCCTTTGATGTAATTTAGAGGGTTTTCCCCTTGTAATTTTGTACTGAACACATTATTGACTGCACAAAAAAAATCCATATAGGCCGGTCTGGGAGGCCATTTCTAAATTTGGAGAAGACTTACAGTCACATGAGGAACCATACTGAAGACATTGACAACACTTGTAGTGTGACTAAGAGAGCTGGTCTTAAATACCGAGAAATTTTGTATTATATTGGAACATGGTTGTTTCCCATTGTAGAGCTGCTGTTTCCAGAGTATACCTACATTTCTACTTTGCCCACCCAGTGCTTGAAGCAGCAGGTAAAGAGTTAAACAATGGAAGTAGCAAGCAATATGTACTAGAAATGAGCTGGTTTAAGATTGGTAGGGGGAATTAAAAAGCAGTGAAAGATGCAATTTTTAAGTTATCCTGTTCAAGTTCTTGCATTGGAGGTATTAGCCACAGGGGAGATCACATCATCTGGGAGCAAGAGAATATAATGAATGCAGGATCTGTAATAGGCATGTGGGAGACTCTTACCGTATGTTTTGGTCATGTCCTGATATACGTGAGCTCTGGGAGACAGTTCTACATGTAATAGAGTCAATAATCAAATCTGAAGTACCAAGGAACACAACTTGATGTTTCCTTAGAGAGACCAGAAGTTGGAAACAGATGAATAAAGAGAGAATGTGGTAGATACAAATTTGTCTTTAGGCAAAAAGGAAAGAAAAAAGACTTACAAACAGGGGAAAAAGAAAATTTTACATTGTTCCCAGACTGGAAAGAAATAGTAAAGTCTACATCAGAAATTTAATTAATTGTTGTTACATTGATAAAGATGTGATATACCACATCAAAGACTAGCTAAATGATATTTGGAAATTAATTTGGGTTCCTATTAAATAGAGCTCAGAAGAGCTTCCCAAATGAATCACTTGTCTGTCAAGCATTGATTCCTTCTGTTTATAAAGTCTTCTCAACTAAAAACAACTGTTTTCAACTGGTTTTGTTGCTGGAAATGAACTGTGAGATTCATCACTAACCAGACATTCACGGCATATTCAAATATTGCAAATCGCAATGCCTTAGTATCTTACAGAATCTAGATATTGCTTATTTCTGTTCCCTATAGAGATGACTTATATAAAGTTATTTTAAAAGTCCCAAGCCCCAAATTTAATATTGACAATCTATGTTTGAATTTAAAATTTGCTTCTGGTGCTCTGAACCTTTGCCACTTTGTTGTGCTTTGGAGATGAACATAATGGAATCAAAATATACTTGTTTTCTGTGGTGTTATTAGTTTTAAATATTTGTAAACTAACTACTGTAAACTATCCCCTTAAACCTATATATGAGTTCAGAAAGTTATCCTGTAGACTGAGCATGCTGTTTTCTTGAAATTGTGCTGAATACAGTAAGACTCATGATGATCCCCCCAGTTCCTGTGTTTGTTAAATGAAAAACTCATTCCTGTGATTCTGTTCTTATACCAGTTTTATCCCAGTGGAATTTTACCAATGTGTCTGGAAGTATTTCTGATTTTATATTAATGTCTGAGTTCAAAAGAAGACAGGATTTAGTAGAACTGAGTGGAGAGAGTTTACATGAAGACCAAAAAAAAAGGAGAGAGAGAAATTTTATATATTGGGTTTTGCTCTATAGTGGGATGGAGACAACTTTCAGTTGTCTGTGGAATTGTAGCTATTGGGGTGTCCAGAGAAGAAATCCATTTGTTCTCCAGACATGCAAACAAGGAGGTAGTTTTCTCCACCACAGGGAACCATCCAGCTCATCTGTACACCAAGTCTGCGGTGATGGAGTTGCAGTGCTGGCAGCTGGGTGTTTGAACTCCCAGACAGCCTGATGGTTGGCTTGTCTAAGGCCAAGGAGCAAGAAAGCTCCTGCCAGGTTAGCTTCCTATAAGAATTTATATAGAAGAATGCCCCATTAACTGTGTGGGTTTTGGTTCATAGGGAAATATTCATTTTTGGAACTGAATTTAATCTTCCAGTTTCATCCCCTCCCTTTTCTTATCATTTCACTGCTGTCTTAGTTTTTATTTTTCATTTGTTTCAGCTGTTAGAGAAGTGAGGAATTTTATTTTCTTTTTGCCAATTAAACTTATGGGTTTTGGTGGTCAGATTCTCAGAATTTTTGTCGAAGGAGAGCGCTACTGGAGTAAATCTCTATTGTTTGCATAGGTGTGTTTAGAAGATTAAGGATGAACAGACATTCTCATAATAGACCAGGGATCAATGAAAGCTCTTCTTTTCTCAAGAAGATTTAAGGCTTAGCAGTGAGGTTGATTTTTTTTGTTTGTTTGTTTTAAATTCAGAGGAAGTTGCATCTCTGCCTGGGCTTTTATTATTTGTTTGGTCTTCCAGAGAATTCCTGAGCAAGATCTACCCAAGGTCCACTGGTCTCAAGCTCAGTTCGAGAGAACAGAAGGAATTTCAATCCCAGCGTGTAGCAGTGGCCACAGATTGTCTAGGCGATCTCTGCCTAGACAGAGCGTTTGTTTTTTCCATGAGAAGAACTTCTTTAAAAACATAAGATGATGAATATAGCCCTAATTCTGCAGCTGAATCGAGAAAAGGCTACAACCCATATATGTCTTCTGTGTGTGTTTATTTTTTTATGTGTGCAGGTGCTCCCTGATGGGGTTTGATTTAAACCGGCACTGGACAAATCCATCTCCTTGGGCTCATCCCACACTGCACGGAGTGAAACAGCTCATCATTGATATGTACAACAATCCGGTGAGTGGGGAAAGGTCATGCCAGACCAGCTACTTGCTGAGGTACCAACTCTGTCCCGCTGCGGGGTTGTACAAGATATCAGTAATTCCAACGTGGCTTAACCCAGTGGCAAACCAAAATAAGAGAGAAGTAAGCAAACACCACCCCCACTGCATGAGATCAGGGAACATTCGTGTCTGGTGTCACAGGATGCGTCAGAATGGAGAGAGCAAGTGAAATGAAGTTCAGCTCAGATTAGATATGGAATAATTCTGAAAGCAGGGCTTAAATTCAATCAAGCTGCTCTTGTGATGTCCTGAGCTGGATTCAAAACAGCAGGCCCCCCCAATTGAATTACTGAATGGCATTGATGTTTAATCCAGAGCTCTGGCAGGGGTGGCTGTGTAGCATGCAGAGCAGGAGGGGGATAATATTTGCAAATATTATACAAACACACATGCACACACTCATGCTCACTTAGAGAAGCAGAGGTGTTCTTGAAGGTGAAATCTTAGCTAATCAGAGGAGATGGATTGCAGAGAATATGGAGAAGAGGAGTGGGAGGGAGGCAGACAGCTATTGAATGTTTGACATCAAAGCGCAGAAGGATTATTGAACGTGGCACCTAAGGAAAAACTGCTCAACAAAGATGGAGAGGGGTAGGAAAAAATCACTACCATAAAAATAAGAGGAGATTTTATAGAAGATTATTTTTTCTGCATGAAATTCCTAGTATTTGTCCTTTCTTTTTACTTCCCATTATGGGGATTGCGTTTGGATCTTTAATTCGCTGAAGTTTTGCTAATTTTTTGTTTTTCTTTCTATTAGCCTGAAAAAGGACCTAGTTTGCCTTGCTAATAACAAAAGAGGATTCTTACCCCTGGCTACATCATGTGTAGGATAAAAGCTCCCTTAATTTAACTCCTGATTCTCCCACTACATCTTAATTGGACGTTTTATCTTCGAGCTGGTAGTAATACCTGTGCAGAAGGGGTTTTAGGTACAAGGAAGACAGGTTAATAGATAAGGTTCTTAAATATGGAGTGGAATCCAATTGCATGGAAGATATTTTCTTAGACTGCTAATTGTTTGACACAGAATTTGTCTTTCTATTCTGTTTGTGCAGCACCTAGCACTGTGCCTGTGACCAAGGCTCCTAAGCCCTGGAGTGTTGGAGTGATGATGATGGAAAGTAAAGAAAGGAGCTTTACAACCATCCTGGTCTTTCCTCTGTTTCCTACCCCAAATAGCAAGACAAGTTTCCTTCTAGATGATGGGGAGAGAGCATGTAGGCTGCTTTGTCTGAGAAGAAAGGGGTTTTTTTTCAAGAATAAAGAGGTCCTTAAACATTACAAGAAAGTTGGGTGTAAGGGAATGTTCCTAGCTAGTAAAACAACAAATCCTGGCACTATTAAAAGTCATTGTCAGTAAAATAAAGCGATTCTTGGGTAGGGGGGATAGTTTTCAGCTTTGCCCCATTTCTGGGAAACTTTGAAAACCTGATAGTTTCCAGCTGCCCTATGTGTGAAGAATGAATTTATTTGCTGTGGTGACTAAAGTGAAAACTCAGAAGAAATATTTGGTCAGAGATGGTCTAAAATGGGGATCTGTTTTTTTCTTCCATCTCCCTGTTTCCCAGCCTTCCCAGTGATCAACCTGAGATGAACCAGTTCCAGCCTATTTCCTTCTGAGGAAAAGAAAAAGGAGCCTTTTAAACACAAATACAACATTTCATTTCAGGGTTATTTAATATTTTTTTAAAGACTATTTAGAAATCTTTTTTTTTTCTTCTTTTATTAAACTACCAGCAAAGTTCAGGTGGCTCTTCAGAGTTTCATTTCTCAGTGAATTAGCTACTCACCAAAAAACCTTCTTGTCTGGTTTCATCATCTCCTAGTCAATACCAGCCTTTCTGACAGTTTTAGAGACCCTCAGCAATACAGTGCAGTATAAGGGATTATTGTTTTTCTCAGGCAATACAAGATTCTTATTCCCTCTGATCCAAGTAATATTTTTATGAACAGACCATATCCGAAGCGCTGGGACAAAAGGGGAAAACATGCCAGCTGCCTCAGAGACAGAGCATGGGACTGTACATGTGCCATCCTGCTTTAGCAGTGACTGGTCTTATTAAGTACTTGAGATTAAAAAAACCCAACCCCTCCCCTCCTGACAGAGTGCCAGAATACAAACCTGCTTTGAATCGCTTAGGGCTGCTGAAGATTTTAAGTGCTGTCCAGGTGCAGAGTGTAACTTGGAGAGGAGTAACATGATAGACGGTTGGCTGCATGCCTAGGGGAAGCAGTTGCAGGGGGTCTGTTGTCAAACTGCGACAGATCAGGGATTATGCATCTGAACACATCTATTTCTGCCACCCTCTCCTCACCTGCAGTCTCCGAACACTGGGGTATATGAAATGAAATAAGTAACATCCCTTGCAAAATAATGTAATAAAAAATAACCTTCATCCCTCCCGTTCTAGTCGAGATCTGCTGTGAGGAGCTGCCTACAGGAGATTGGAGTGTTTAAAGCAGAGGAAGTTTGGCTTCATGTCGCTATTGCAGAACGGCTCAGTGCCGGCCTTTTAGATGTATTCATTCCTTTAAATCATTGAAGGAAAATTAGCTGCCATAAGAGCATAAAACCACATATTACATATTGCTGTTTGGGAGGATTTTTCTTTTGCTGCTGCAGTATGGAAGATAAGCTGTTTTCCTTTGAAAAAAAAAGTTTATTCTGGAGGGGGGAGGATGAGTGACACAGAAATTGGAAGTGGGTATGAGACGCACACACAATGCCATAGCTACAGTGGTTCCAGCACTGAGTGGTCCAAGAGTAAGTGTTCACTGTAGCTGCTTTATGAAAACAAATCAAAGCACCTGTGGTTCCCTGTTCTTCCAGGTTTCACGAAGTGTGCTTATTCTATTTTTAAAGTGTTTCAAAGTCCATAATGACCATATCATCTTTAGGAGGGAGAGGATGGGTCAAGTAATCAGCAATACCTATTCATTTGAGATAGATAATTTAAGATGCTTGGGATCAGATTATTTCATGTCATTCACCAAGATTTGATAAATCCACTGTATCATCACTACACCTTCCTTCCCCAAGAAAGACTGGGATAGAATATTTCTGTCATTTGCAGTTCTTAGGACTTAAAAGACAAGGAATAGGCAATGACTGACTGATTGGGAAGAATCTATTTCAAGTGATTTGCCCCCCCCCAAATGAAAATGCAGAGAGATGATGCAGTGCTCAGGGCACTCTCATTGCAACACTGTACTTTGTCTTGCATCCATCTTTCTTCTATTCTGCTTGTTTTCTACCTCCTGTTGTCATTGAAGCTGGAGTCCTACATGCAAATGATTCCTGTGTGAGATACTATGCACCTTGTGCTCTGAGCTGGTGACCTTACCAAAACAAACAAACAAGCAAACAAACAAACAAACAAAAAGCCCCATACCAACACCAACAAAAAATGTCCACAACCACAAAAAACCCACCCACGTGGGGTGTGCTCATTAATAATCATCTCTTTTGTCATACAGACAAAAGTCTTAAATTATTTCTGCATAGGCAACATTTTTGTTTCCATCCCTGACTCTGGAGTGCTTGATGTTACAGCCTTTACATATTTTTAATATTATCCTGGGTGAAAGTTTTCATTATTCAAAGCAAAACATACAGCTGAAATGAAGTCCCAGAGAGCTGAAATCTGAGTCATCTGCTGGGCTGGAACCTTTAAATCCACCACACAGACATCTGCCACAAGAGCTGATGAATTAACTGATAGAAGATGGCAATCTGGTTGCTATTGCTGTGGACTGGCATGAGGGAGGGAGACACTTTCCCTGTGGGCTTTGAGGGTATCTGCTGACAACAGAATTAATAATAAGAAAGGATGAGTAAACATAATACTGCAGTCATGAGGGGGGACATATTTAAGATAGAATGATACCTTTTATACTTTTTGAGAAGGTTTTTTATGATCTCGTGAGCAGGCTTAGACTTCAACAAAAGCATACATTTCTGATCTTTCTGTCTCTGAGGAGGCTTTGGTTTTGACCCAGGTAGGCTTGGGTGTGCAAGCAGTAAGACTACAGATGAATTAACATTTGTCTGATAAGTCAGTGTAACTCTGGATTCTTCAGCAGATGATTACATTCCTCTCTATACAGAGAACATATCCACCTTATTCCAAACATACTGAACACAGACCCTTTTGGTTCTGTGTCATCATCTACTTCTAGACCCTTCTTTGGAGGCAGATGGATGTCCTTCACTAGGGTTGCTTCCCTTTCAGCACATTATGCACCTTCATTACTGCAGGAAGACAGTGGAGAGAGCTTGGCCTGGGGAAAAGACCTGAGCTGATCTCTGAGTTCCAGCTTTCTGTTTTCTCTGCTGGTAAACCCAGATACAAGAAAGCAGGTGAGGTTGAATGTTGAGTGCTGTGGGAAGCAAGTTAATGTAGGTAGTTGAAGGGAAACATATTCTCTCCGTGATAATCTGTAACTCATTAGAGTTGATGGTATTACTCAGCTAAGTGGTTTCTCTAGGTTTTCCCATCATCTGTGTTCACAGATTTTCTTTGCACCTTCTGTTTCTCCTATTGTGGTACTGAGCTCTGTTCATCCCTTTCAAGAGATTACACATGTTCTTACCACACCAGACCGCTCCCCATCCCTTTCAAAGATGCAATTCAGATGTTAGTGCTGGACATAGACCTGTAGTCGCTGCCCTTCTTTATGCTGCTCTGGCTGATCACCGTTGCCTTCAGACACTGCTTAGAGTGGCAACAGTCAGTGCAATTGTTAGCTTACTTCTTTCCTAGGCCTTCAGTAGCAGCATCTGTAGTGTACTAACAAGGACAGTGGTTTTGACTGTGCAGGAGTCATAATCAAAGTGTGGTGGTGTGGGAGAGCTCCATGTGCTCTACATTCAACCCCAACTTTCTTCATTATCCTGAACTTCTGTAGCCATGGAAATCAGGATCTTTTTCTGGTTATAAGGGCAGTGCCCTATTTTGAGAGAAGCATTCTTGTTCCATGGAAAACTAGATGACAAATAAAGGTTTTGAAACCTGTAACTGATATTTTACAGCTTGCAACTACCCCTAACTGGCAGCATTGCTTTAGTGACCTCCCATCCTCTCTGCCTTTAGCAGTGCTACATTATCCACCAGACAACTCCACATTAAGAAAAACGCAGCCCATAATCATCTCCAGGATGCATGTACTTCGCTAGACTATAACATAACTTTTATTTTTGTCAGTCCTGCAAATTGTGTCAGTCTTAGAGACTCTACTTCTACTCATCTTGTGAAATAGTGTTATTAGTATTATCATCAATGTGATACTGGGTAGTTGACAAAGACTTCGTATACTATAAGCCCACAAGCAGTACTGTCTAACATAACATTTGAATGACTGGAAGCAATTGTTTTCTGTTAAAAAATTCTGCTTTTCCCTCAACATCTCTCCTGATCCTGTTAGAAACTGGAGAAGAAAAGTGGAATATATTTCAATGGAAAATTATAAGCTGATTCTCATTCCAGCTGAAGCCAGTTTGGATGTTAATAAATGTTTGGAAAGGCTGTGGGTTAGGGTTTGGAGCTCAGAAATCACTCAGAGCCAAACAAATCAGCTGAGGTCTGCATCATCTGGTATATGGAGTCATAACAGATTAACATAGGGTAATGAGATCTGTAGCATAACACACTACCTGGCTCCATTTTGCTGTTAGCAGAGCTCTTAGGCTTCCTTCCCCAGCTAAACAACACAATAGTAATGAATAATCATTGTTAACACAATATTGAATTTTAACAACCCACTAGGAAGGGAT
Source organism: Eurypyga helias (assembly GCF_000690775.1). Taxonomy (NCBI): domain Eukaryota; kingdom Metazoa; phylum Chordata; class Aves; order Eurypygiformes; family Eurypygidae; genus Eurypyga; species Eurypyga helias. Next base: position 37,258 of record NW_010224990.1, read on the forward strand.
ATTCAGATAGTCCCTCAGATATCCTGGGGTTTCATTGTACCTGATGATTTTCACTCAGACATCAAAACAGCTATCATCAGGCATCTTTTTTTTTTTCCCCCAATAATTCTCAACCTAATACAGTGCACATTATTCTGAGTTCTTCTTAGGCAAAATGGCCAACATGCTGCCTCTTATTTCTCTCCTCCTGAAACTAAGAGATATTACCTCTTCTCATGAAGTATGTGTTTGACTGTGATAACCTTGTGGCTGCTCTCTGTAGTAACGTTTGTGTTTGTGCCAGTTTGTTGACATTGTAGAAATGCCCTGTACTGCTTCTGTCTTGCAAATTCCTATTGATTGAAGTGTAACTTTTTAGTATTGCAAATATCCTTCTTATTTCAGTTCTCTGTTGAACATAACAATAGTAAAGGCAACCTTTGTTTCACTGGTGCCAAGCCATAATTTACCGATGCGATGTAAACAGCAGGGTCTGATTCTGTAGCTTTTGCTAGCAGTCGCTTAGCATTTTGACTCGATTTCCCACCTTTACTGATGGGCTACGATAGTATGAGTTACTAATGCTCTAATTATACTTCACATAGACTGTTTAAAAGTATTCCCATTAAACTCATCCCATTGTTAAATATGAATATATTGGATGTCTGCTGACAGAACTAAATGTGATGTGCATGATCAGTTTGTTAGCTGTGGTGTTTTCTGATAAGTAACTCCCTGAGAGTGGGGGAGTCACAGGTGAATAGAATTCCTTGGTTTCTTTCACTCAGTTTTAACAAATCTACTCCCACTTTGTTCTGGAGTAAACATTCTTTCTTGATCTACCAATATGTTCTACATTTCTGCTTGGAAAAAGCAGCTTCTGGTCTTAGCGTCTTCCCTCCCATGGTCCTCTAAACACAGACAATATTAAGATAATCCTGCTCGCAGCAGAGCTAGCTTGGCACTAGAATATATTATTTACAGGAAGTGCTGAATCTTTATCACTGGAGGGTTTTATGACACGTATTTATTGGGAAAGGTTTAGATAGAGTTAATTCCCTTTTGAGGCTGTCAAATAGATTCAATAACCTCTATAGATTCCCTTTGCATCTCCAATTAATCTATGATCTTTGCCCCTTCTCTTCGATTTGTTTTCAACATGTAAACTACCTACATGTATATTTTCATATGCATAAATGTATAGATAAAAGTGAATGTATAATTTCTCTGATAACATCTTAGGAACCATTGACACTCCTAAATGAAGTCCCACCTGGAACTGTGAACTCCTCCTTAAAGGGGCAGTCATGGAAGGGGGGTGCTGTTCAAGCAACTCTCTCCTAATAACCTTATTTTTTGCAAAGGCTCTGGAAATTACAAGCTGTGTTTCATGTAAACTAATCAGACTTTTTGGTTGGTTTTGCTTTGGTCCCACTGATGTGTTCATAATCTGAACGATGCTCCACTATGCTTTTGTCAAATATTCTAGACTCTCCAGGGAATGTGTCTACAGCTACCAAATTTCAGCTTGTACTCAATGTGCTTATCATATCACCATCGTGGTAACCTCTGACCCAAGTTGTGGTTTCTTCATTTGGTTGGTTGAGTTTTCTTGCTGTCTCTGTTTAGTAATGTTTGTACCTAGAATAGGAACAGTTTCAGCTAAAACTCATCTCCCAAAGAAGGATAAAACATTTCAATCCCAGAGGCAAAATCTCCTTTGTTTCAACACAGACATGGTCCAGTTTTATTTGTACCTAAACTTTTCTTCTCTGTGAGACTCAAACACCTGCTCGAAGCACTGCAGACAGATTAGCGTGTAGTTCACCATCACATATCTAGAGAATTGCCCCTTTAGATAATGCTTTCAGTTTCTTGAATGCATTCATATTTGTGTCCCATGAACTGGAGTATCTGGGCAGTAGCATTTGAAGGTTGCTGCTCTAAACATCTAAATCAGGTACATATTTGAGGGTTTTTCTGTAGTTTGCCATTCTGAGAAATATTTGTACTGCTGCTTTTTGTTTGGGGCAGACATGTTAGTTATGACCTCCACTTTGCAGTGATCTACTGTACACCTTATCTTTTCTTCCAGGTGTTTTATTGCTATTACATGGAACCTGCGTTCTTGCTTCCTTAGTTGTAGCTCAGCAGCTCTGTCTCCTTCCATGGTTCTTTAGGGCCTTTAGTCAAGCTCCTCTTTTTTACCTTGGATCAAAATATTATCCATCAAAGCTTTAGTAACCTCTCTACCATCAAAACATGGTTGTATTTTCCTGGGACATGCCTGAACACAACTCAAATATCCCTCTGAGGAAATAGTGTCTCCTAAAACAGTTTTTGAAAGATGTACAGCCATGTTCTCTATTTTTCTAGGGGCATCTGCCAGCACCCTGCTGATGAATCAGAGCCATTTCTTCAAAGAATTTACCCCTTGTCAATGGAGGAAAATATTCCCTTTATATAAGACGCACATGTTTTCTTGGTCTGAGTATACAAGAGAGTTTCAGTATGGATTCTTTACTTGCCCTCTTGCATCTTCTTTCTGCTTCTACTTTCTGTGGATCTCACAGCTGTGATGCTATCAAATTCCTCTTTTAGTATCTGCACTGGGGAGACAGGCTTTTTTTCTTTTTATATTTAATTTTAAGTAGCATTATTCAGGGAGTGGCTGACATGTTCAATGCTGTGTTGAGAATTTTCCTGAGTCTGGGAGACATATTTAAGCTCCTCCTCAGTAATTCTGGTTTCATGTTTCTCTTCGCCCCTTCTGTTTTTCAGTGAGACACAGAGTCTGAGATTTTTAATATTTTTTTTTTTTACCCACTTATGCAAAATTACATCTTTGCTTCTGCTCCTCCCCCAACTGCCTCTATAAACTGGATCAGAGTCAAGGTCACTGACAAGTCTGTTTCAGTCAATGGTTGCATTTGAACCGATGAGCACTGAGGACAGTGAGCTCCTGAGCGATACAGCAGTCAATTCTAACTGGCTTTTGCCAGAGCTTCTTAGAGATGGGGCTCCTCACAGGATGCAAGAGGAAATGCCTGGAATGAGCTGATCCATTTTATTTTTCCTACTTCAGATGGCATTGGGAACATGCCCTTTGTTCATGTAGCTCAATTTTCCGCCTGGGATTGTATTTGCCTTTTAAGACACAGGGGCAAAGTCACTGCCAGGGCTTTTTTATTTAATACAAAAGAGCTCTTAGTATTCAAAAATGATTTACAGACAGCTGGCCAAGTGTTTGACCTAACTATGCCTGTTCATGCTGTTCTACGGGTGCAAGATAGCTGTAATAGAGGCTTACCCAGCCAGTGGACAATTAGCCCAATGTATGCTATGAAGATGGGTAAAGGGAAATGCTGTTTTTACATGAGGATATTGACATAATAGCATCTCAATCAGTGAGAACTGGAATAGCAGTGTAAAATAACTCACAAATAGCAGAAGAAACCAAGCCAGTGGAGGAGTGACATTAGAGTTAAAAGAAAACTCAAAAGCAAAAAAGGGAAAAGAAAACAAAAGAAGAGGTTGGTGGGGCAGAATAATTTCACCGAGTACTGAACAACCTCACAATATATATGCAGAAAAATTTCCTGACAAAATGGGATGGTAGCAGTAAACATCTTTATAATGGTATGCTCAGACTTACCAAAGAAGCAATGAGAACTCATAGAAAGACGAGGACTGATTGTCATGATCAAATGTGATGTAGAAATTGCATTTATACACTTTAAAAATGACATCATCTTGAAGTAAGAAATCAGAGACCCCAAAAGAGAAGACTAGATTTTTATTTATCCCTGAGCAAGGATTAAGTCTTGATTGAAGATGTAACTGTCACAGAATCCTTCTGTAATAATAAATATAAACATGCTCAAATATATCATTCCTGGTGGAGTACTAAAGCCAAAAAGTCCTCAGATTGGCATACACTCCTGAAAGGAGACCAACATAAATTTGAAAGAAATCTAAAAGCAGTAGCTAAGAGGGCAAAACAGAAACAGAACAAAATAACACTTTCAGGTGACATGACAGCTATATAAAATCACCATTGTAGGAATGCATTTTTGCAGCTTTACCATAGACAGCAAACGTATTACCCCTATTTGAAAAACTCTGCAACTTTATACAAGGTCATATTAGAAATTAGCAAAGGGGATTATTAAACTGAAGAAGGTCATTAGCATTAAAAGGACACCCTTTGAAGTCTTGCCCAAATGAACTAAGGAACAAAACCCCAGTACATTCTGGCAAGTTAAATGCAAAAAAATAATAATAGAGGACAAAAACAATTTTGAAGAATAACTTGCTAAAGGCATAAAAACTAATAATAAAAACTTTTTTAAAACACATCAGAGGCAAGAAACCTGCCTGCAGGTCTATAAGGTTGATAGATGATCAAGATGTAAAAGAAGTGCTCAAGGAAAATAAGGTCTTTGCCGTAAAGCTAAATGAATTATTTGCTTTGGCGTTCACTGTGAGGACCCTAAAGGGAATTCCCAAATTAGAGCTGCTCTTTATAAGGGACAAGTCACAAAACATGGATAACAGTAGTTTAATGGTACATATCATTTTGGAAGAGGAATTTGTACCTCGTACATGTGTTATACTTTTTTGGATGAATTGACAAACATAAAGGCAATCTACTACCTGTTGCATCTTTTGAATTTCTTAAAAGCTTTGGCAAACTTTCTAACCAAATAATTTTAAAGAAATTAAGAATCCAAGTTGGATATTTCATTCAGTTGAATCCAATCATTGGATATTTCATTCAGTCCTTCCTCAGGATTAAAGATAAATTATTTTTATGGACACGCAATAGTATTTGTTCTGCTGAAAGGAAATCTCAGTTCTTCCCTTCTGATTATCCCGTGTACCTCTGCATACCTGTAATTATGGTGCTTGAGGCTACCGGAACCTTGGTGAAGGTAGTATGCAGTGCCACACAGCATTACTAAACTGCCAAAAAACAGATTTGAAATTGTATTTTGAATGGGAAGATGAAATTCTACAAACAGCATGATTTCCTTAGATAAAAGAGAATTATCCTCAGTGGAGGCCATTGTGTTATGTATGTGACAATACACAAAGGTATAGGCTAAGTCCCTTGATTTCTTGGCATATCTCATCCAAAACTGTAATCCCAAATAATCCTGTAGATGGATTCTTCACTGCTTGTTTTCATTTTATCCATGTTTTACTGTGTCGTCCAGAGCCTGGGCCTGAGAACAGGAATCCTGTGAGAAGAACATAGCAGCTGCCTAACAGCTTAAAGACAGGTATAGTAAGTAATGGATCCAGTGGGGATATTTTAGGCAGATAGGCTTTCGTTACAGAGCGGATGGTTAGAGCTGAATGAATAATACTGTTGCTCTTTTGAAAAGTGTAATAGATATCCTTTATGATTTCAAGTTGCCAGGATCTTTACCTTTTTGAAAACTCATCCTATGAGAATTATAATGAAACAGAGCTGCTTCCAGCGTTGTTATTTTTCTTAAACCTGAAAAACTGCACTATTAGACTCATAGGCATCAAAAATAGCTTAATGCTGGTATCATCACTAGCTGGATTTTGCAGGCAGCAACGTTGCAGTTTTGCATATGTTTTCTTGATCTAGAGCCCAGTTTAAGCTGTTGGATGGGGTCTGTGTCTATAATGTTCCCTAAGTGCTATTATGCAAAGAGACTGCTTATTTGAATCATTAATCAGTCTCTGGATGGCTGCAAGTTCTTATATTTCGTAGCTGGTTTTCATGATGTATGTGACGTATTTGTAGTGTTGCTCAAGCTGCACTGGAAGAAGACAATTTCTGTTCTTGTTAAAGCTTTTCTGCTGACTACCTTCACTAGTACATGCTTATAAACTATCCCAAACCCAGAGGACTGCTATGTGTAAAATAGCTGGAAATGTTCCTCAGACAAGGAAACTGCATTAGTATCTTAAATTCCTCTAGTCAGAGTTAACATGATAGATTGTAGTTTCCTACATGGATGCATTCAGTCATCTTTTCAGAATCTGATTACTATGTGCCGTGTGAAAACTCCAATTAAAATTAATGTATTAATTAGCATAAGTTTAATTTTCTTCTTGTCAGAAGATACATTGTGATGTTGGGATTTTGCAGCATCAAAGTTTGCAATAGTCCCAATCTAAGTATTTTGAAAGCTTCTACTTGCTGTCTTCTGCAGTGCTGACACCAGTGGATCAATAGGTTTTTAAAACCAGACAGGAATCACTGTGATAATCTAGTCTGACTTACAAAGTACTAAATATCATCCATCATGGTTTTCCTAAATGGGCATCAAAGTCTAAGCTTCCCCAACTTCTGGTGGCTTAGCTGTTAGAGGGAATGACTGATCTAAAAGAGCTTAGAGGTTTTATCTCACAAAAGCATCTGGAATATCAATTCTCCAAATATCTTCAAAACCCCATCCCTGTGATGGTAATGTGGTTAAGCTCTTTTTTTTTTTTTTTTTAATTTCATTTTCTCTTCAGTATATTTATCTTCCAGGAAGTGACATATAGGAAACTGCAGTGTGGAGCAGGGTTAATGGGTTGGGTCACTTTGGCCTGAGCTGCAGCATCTGAACACATTTCATGCAGTAAGTCCTCCTGAGTGTGCAGAAAGCTAGGGGTACTCAAGCACATGAGCTGCCTCCTCTGTTGAGGTTGCTCACGTTCCAGGGTGACTCCTTTGGACAGATAGCTGATGATTATTTCACTACATCTCAAAACATGGTAAGAAGAGAAGGAAGGGTCACATTCTGAGGACTGATAACCCTCAGTTCACATAAATGCATGTCTAGGAGAAACAGGGTTGCCTGAGCGTAAAGAGGAAAATCTAAGGTAAGATGAACACACCATGGAGTGTTTGCAGCAGGCAGGAGAAGTGGATGATGCAATTAATATTACTCAAAGGGGAACTCGGCAAAACAACTTGTGTGCAAAGTTTGTAATGCAGGTACAGCTTTGCTCTTTCTTTCACTGTGGACATTTTGGTCTAGTTTACTCTTTTTATGCATTGATGTATAGAATTTGATGGGGTTTTGATGGTTTTGATGCTTTTGCAGAGTCGATAACACTGGAGAAAATGTAATGCTACTAATGTTACTGTTTTATTGAGTAAAATATGTTGTTGCTTTAATTATTTTTATTTATAGACTGTCTCCTAAAAGATCATTTTCTAACTGTGAGCATATCTTGCATTTAGGTTTGGATTTTCAAAAGCACCTTCTGAAATAAGATCCTGTCCTGTTTTATTACGGCTTAAATCCACAATTCCAAAGTTTAAATGCGAGTTAGGAATCAGTTTATGTCCTAGTGTAATCACCCCTGGAAAAGACCCCATCAGCAACACATTTTTTGAAGCCTGTTTACTTAGATGTACATCAAGAAAAATATTATTCTGAGTTCAACTAATCTATTGTTTTTTTATTTTTTTGAAAATAAACTGCCTTCATATTAGTACTGGTCTTCTGCTTGGGAATTTGTGGTGGTTTATGACTTTCCCCAAAAAGGGTACTCACTGTAGAGTTAAATCTCAGCAGGAGTAGATTTAATCCTCCCTGATGACTTGTAGTCTGTGGAAATATTATTGCCTGTGCTTGGTTGGTGAGTCTGCCCTTCAGGAGCTGGATGTTCTCCTCTTGCTGCAGTTAACTCATGCAATAGAAACAGCTTTTTATTCTGTTTATGTCTGTTGATAATGGCTGTATTGATCTGCTCTGATGTAAGTAAAGGTTCACAGTTCACCAAATGTTGCTAAGGGTACCAGACTATTGCTGCCACCAGCAGATGCATTCCATCACCCCCCAACCTCCCTGTTTGAGAGCCAGAGCAGCAGGATGCCACATGTTGGTGACTCAAGAAATGGCATGTGTCAGTGTCTGGCATATGTCAGACTTGGATGCCTCTAAATTAGAGAGTATGGTTTTTGTCATGTTTGTTTTTTCTGCCAAGCAATGCAGGAGCGTTTAAAGGTTAGTCTAATTTTCAGTTGTTTGGAAATGAAAGCCTTGATGACAGTGCTGTGCAAGAACACCTATCAATTTTGTTTTCAAATAAACAGCATTCCTTTCCTTAAAAAAAAACACCCAGAAGTTGCTGAAACTGCACTGATCCAGGGGTAAGAATGGTGAGGAAGGTGGGCAATTGTCCGCCCTGACAGCTCTAGGCAAATGACTTAGTTGTCTCCTTGCTTGTTCAGTTCAACAAGGAATTTTCACTAAAAGGTAAAAGCTAAGAGGAAAGGTTTTGAGACTGAATTCTTACTTGCGGCAACTCAAAGTAGATGTGTAAAAGTGAGAACTGCTGAATCTCCTAATAGTGCTTGGGGGATTTGGCTCTTTGTTTAGAAAACAATTTAAATCTGTTTACCTGATTTTCCTAGAACAAAATCCCAGTTGTCCTTTGAAATAAGAATTATTCTAGCTCTGCAATGATGAGTATATCTCATCATGACAGAATAATTTGATGGGGTTTAGACCATTTTTAAAAGAAAGAGGCCTGAGACTATAGTTGGGAATGGGTGGTGGTGAAAGAACAGGACTAGCTGTTAGATTATTAGGTTGCTTTTTTTTTCCAGAGTCGAAGGTGGAGGAGAGATTAGCTGATTTAAAGGGCAAGCTGGTTTCATTTTTTTCTTCTCCTTGAGAACTGAAAAATACTGATTGCTTGATCCCATCTCGTCCTGGTTCTAGTCTGTTAATTCCAAAGATCATTCTCCAAGTGGCACAGCTACTTTCTAACAAGATTAGAGGGAGAGAGGCAGTGAACTGCTCAGTTGCACTCTAGAGACCCTTGGAAAGTGTGATGGGGAGTGGGTTGGCTAGAGTAGTGCAAAGAGACCCATCCGACCTAGTGTATTATTGCAAGGATTTTATACCCGTCACAAAAGTGGATTGTTCTCTGCAAAAACACTTAGCCATTATCGGCTGTGTTAGTCAAAGTGATGTATACCGCTGCTGTATAATAAGGTGGTATTCTGTACAGAGTGTTTGCAAACAACTTTGTTGATTTCGGCAGTATTGTAATAGCAAAGGGCAATGAAAATTTATTTCACAGTGGGCATTGTGGTTTTATGTTATTAGTGAAAATAACTTCAAATGCAGTTCGCTAGATCTGAAACACAGAAATTAATCCAAGTGAAATATTATTTTAGCTTTTAGTCTTGTTCTGAGCATGCCACTATCTTCTACTGAAGTCAGTGGAAGCTGTAAATGATTGCTGTGACTGCTTTTGGCCATTCAGATTGATTTATCATCTGAACTCATTAATAGCTGTGCACTGAGAGCAGTGTCAAAAGCCTGTGTGTCTATACATATATTACACCTATAGTGTGCTTTATGCATTTTTTGCCTGTTGATTATGTATTTTGCAAAGGTATTTTTCTGCATCTCTTCCCTGTGGAGTTCAGACGTATGACTGGATCTAGCTACGCTGCAGTTCAGGGAGAGATCAGAGCACTTGGAGTAAAGCTTGGGAGCTATTTGCAGGCCATTACAAAAACTGTGGTCTGCACCGGGTACCCAGGCCCAAAATGCCAAGGAGAAGCTGCCATCTGGCTCTGCAGGCTGGCCAGCATCAAAAAGGCCCGTGCTAATTGGAGCACAGCCCCTCAGTTAGCTGTAGGGAGCTATCCTGCAGGAACTTGGAGACCAGACGGATGACCTGATAGGAATTTTCCTTCTCTAACCTGTGTGATGGAGACTTGGCTGGGCTGCACTGACAGCTGCCACCCTCTTTCAGGACCCTGTAGAGAGAATATAGCTGAACTTTGGCTAACGGGCTCTGTACCCTGGCTTACTCTGTTAATAACGACGTTGATGCCCTCTTGAACCACACTGGGACTCAATGGGGCATTTTAGATTTTTTTTATCCTTTGGACAGGAATTAGTTGAACAGACTGCAGACAGAACATATTCAATTATCCCTCCCTAAGTATAGTTTTCACTTGGCCATGGTTTTCTTCAGCCTCGTATAGTAGTTGTAGTAATGCATAAGTGAAGCTCAAAAAATTTGATTAGGGAATTGTTCTATTTCACCAAGAGTGGGCAGTGATACTGATTTACCTTAGGCCATGCAAATGTTTAACTCATCCTGAAATCAGTATTTGCTCCCTATGTTCTCTGAAAAGCCCTCGGATTATTGCTTGGCAGCTGCTTAGACTGAGTGTGAGTTCTCCTGAACAACATTTCTTGACTTTAACCAAGCCTCTATTCAGCCCTCAGCCCTGCAGCTTGCCCACTTTTCCCTCAGTCTTCAAGGCAGGGACTTGCCTGGAGCACCATTTCCTAGCAATGATCCAGGAGGCTTCAACCCTTTGGTCCCCAGATAGGGGAAGCATGCTCTTGGGATCTTCCAATGCACACTGTAGTCTCCCTGTTCCTGGAAATGGCCCTCTTGTGCCTTTGGCACCCAAATTCCTGGGCATGGAATTTCTGTGGAAGCAGTTAAAATCCCTAGGAAGGCTGCTAGGAGAAGTCTGCTTGAAGAACAAGGTCCTCTGTAGGTGGCTTTTGTCATGGCCTGTAAGATCAAATGTAAATGGGAAACAACAGATTGGGGGAAAAATTACATACAAAGCCAACCCTAAATACAGTCTTGCTTATTTATGCATATGTATGTTTGGGTCAACTTTCTCTGATCTGGCTGTCTAGAAAGGGTTTTTAAATCCATCCTGAAGCTTTGAAACACAAACATCATGATTTCCATTGTTTCTGGGCATGGGAAGGTACACTTGGTTTCTGACCATCTGAAAATTAGGCTGCTTTGACTGTCACTTTCATAAACAAAATAGCTAGTTCTGGTATGCAAGCATGTGGGTGCTGTTCCTGCTTTCTCTGAGCTTTATTATTTCAGTACCAGTTAACTCCATTTATTTTAACTTTCCTCTGCTCATCTGAACTAATTGTACTTTCTAGTCTGTACTTTTATCATGGTGCTACTCAGCCCTTATGCATCAAAATTAAAGGAGAGGGGAGAATAAGACACAAACATTTAGAAGGTTAAGTGACTGATGTTTAAAAACTAAGAATATGGAAAGGGGCAATTTGGCTGTAACAATGTGAGATCAGAAATTGTATTTGCAAAAAGAGGATGTTTCTAAAATCGTCTGCTTTTTTCTCCCCTCTCACAGTATCTTTAAAAATGCATCTGGTAATGGCCTTGAGGACTGTAGCTTTCAGAAACAATTCTCAGACAGGCTATGTATGAAAAACCCTGCTGAAATTTCACTGAAGGTGCAAAAGGACAAATAGTCTGCCAGACAAATGGAGACAGAAGGGCAGAGAGAGGATGTTAGCTTTCCCCTGAACTTCTTGTAGTAGTAGGCATTTTAAAGTAATTTTGAATAACCTCATGGAATATGAAGGAAACAGCTATACTGTACATTGGGCAATAACTGAGCAGGCTTGACATATTTTGCAAGGTGACACTCTTGGATGTAATAAAGTGGATGGATTGAATTTAGTAGCAAAATAAATAACACACAGGTTATTAAACTACCCGTGTTATTCATGACCATATTGCATTCAGCAAAACTTTCCATTCTTAAATCTGTTGAAAGCTGCCATGGAAAATCTAGTCTGTCACAGGGGAGCAATGCAGGAGTCTAGGGAATGCCACAGCAGGCACATGGCCAGTTTGTTTTAGAGCACACTGAGCCTTTCTGATGCATTAAGGTGATGTGCCTAGAGAATAAAACCTTCTAAGTAACAGTTTGTTCGACTTCTCAGGGGAGGTGCTGACTGTTCTTATGGTATCATAGAAGGGGGTGACCACCTTGTCTCCTTTGAAGACTTGTTCTCCTCTCCCATGTCCAGCCACATGAGGAACCTTGAGACAAAAAACTCCACCTCGATATTTTTTTAGGTGTGTCAGAAAGGAAAATTACTTACAAATTTTGCTTGAGGGGCTGCCTGCTGCCAAGTGGCCTTCAGCTATTCAGTCACCTGGCAGCGGCACTTCACCGCTTGAAGGAATATTAGAGCTATGTGTGAGGGAAAGATAAGAGTGCTTGGGAAGAAATGGCATTTATTCTGCATAAAGATGCATCTTCAGCCTCCCTACTGGAATATAATCCTTACAGTTCTGGGGTTATTTCAATCAACCTTAGAAGATGGCCTCTTACACCTGGCCGTCATTCAAATGGATTTACCCACAGCTGCAGCACGGCCACAACCAGCTGTGGAGCATGCTGCTATCCCCACCACAACAAGATGAATCATTGATTTCTGATTTAAGCTGCACCTACAGAGTCAAAGGAAAATAGAACAGGAAGGTGAGCTTAATTTGAGGGGGAAAGGGAGAGAAGCAGGCAGGACTCAAATGAAGCATGTATGTTTGCTAGCAGTTAGTGGGCCATAAACATGCCATGGTTTCCTGAGTTCATGCAAGGAAAACTAATCACTGTTGTTACAATACCTGCCTGTTTTGTTATCTGGACAAATTCTGTCCCCTTGTGACTGTATTGAAAGTTCAAACCTTATAGTTGACACATTTGGGCAAAGAGATCATTACAGTTTCCCACTTTTTCCTTTCTAAGTACTTGCTGCATTAAAAGCTAGGTCTTAAGTTTCTCGCACCAGATCAGGTGCCAGGTTCAGTCACCCAAGGTCTATTTGTAATCCCTGCCAGTGGGACGAGGAAGGTGGAGATGTTCTTGTTTTCCTCCCTGTGGGGAGCATAATTTGGTAAAGGAAGGAGCTGATCCCTTTTGCTGTAGATGGTTCACAGACTTGAAAATGACTTTTTACTGGCACAACAAATGTTTCACTTTGTGCCAGCAACTGTCCTGTCCCTTTGGACATTGAATGAGCAGATGCCTGATTAGCCTATTATTTACTATGGTTGAAATAGCTGAATTTTGATGAAAGAGACTTTACTGTAATCATTGATTCATGACACAGATGCTCATGTAGTGCATTAGGCTGTTTAACCTTCTGCAAATCTAGTTGCCCCATGCACCCTTTCATAAATATCCTGGCAACTGCTTTGTCTTCTTTCATTCTCTGTGTGTGGGAAGCTTGGGAGCCCCCAAATTGGTCCTTAGTGATGGTAATGTGTGTATCAAATGCAAGCAGAAGACATTGAATGGCACTGGGCACCTTGTAGCTTAGGCATACTGCTAGCTTTTAGGGGAATGAAGAGATCCCTATGCTGAGGTGGAGGGGGCTTGCTCCAAATCCTGCCATGCACTGCCTGAATCTGGAAAGCTGAGCTGGGGCATCCCAGAGAACAGGTCTCTCAGGTGATCCTTGTATTTTTCGGGCAGGAATTTGTTGTTCCATTTTCTTCTCTGGAGCAAGTATTGGACACCCTTGGAGGAGGGACAGGGCTAGTCTGCGGCTTTGGGGAAGCTGAATCCCCATATGCAATAGCTCCTTCCCGTATCATCTTTCTCCTCCTGGTCTCCACACCTGGGATAATCACACTTTGCTAACGGAAGGGCTAAGAAGAAAATGAGAAATTTCCTTGGCGAAGAAAAGTTCAGCCGTGGAGATGAGCAAGTCTGAGTGTTGATGGACTGGGCTGCTCCATGCAGCTTGCAGCAGCCCATTCCATGGTGGCTTCACAGCTGGAGATCTCCTTAAAAACTAGACAAATCTGTTTTAAGCAGGTCCCAAATGCCTGTGGAAAGCGCAGTGGAACAATTAACTTCTGATGTCTAAAGGCATGAAACTTTCACAGCATCCTCTTCTTCAATAGCAACAGACTTCCCTATATATGATGAATTCAGGAGACGATTGCCACAAATGTCATTCGAATGGGCTAGGTGTCAGTAGGAAAGCAGACCCTTTAAAAAGGCCTTTTCAAGTGCATTTTTATCCATCTCTTAACACCCATTCCCCAAGACACATTGGTTCTCATATGCTCCCTTTTTTATCGGTTGCCTACTGTACATCCAAGCATTGGAGAAGTGAGGAGCCCAAAGAGGCAAAGCTGAAAAAAGAAGCGGGATAAACATTGATTGTGTTTTAAAATCTGAATAATTGTTCAGTCCATACTGTTGGGAAGAGAAAAGGAGTTAAAGATTTGCTCTCTGTTTGGTGTGATAAATGGCATGTTCTGTGTAATACCAATGATGGATGCAGCCTGAAAGGTCAGGGGAATTCCCAGCACAGGGTCTGACCTTTATTTTACTCAGTTCTCCACATTGAGTTTAGAATAAATTCACCGGTTAGAAAGAATCTACCACTGGAGGTTTTCTCTTTGTATTTTATTTTTGAATGAGCTCTTTCACTTTAAATTCTTCTGGGGGATTTTTATTTTTTGTGTGGTGTTTTTTTGGGGTGGTGTTGTGTTTTTTCTGGGTTTTTTTAGGAACAGGAGGAGGTGAAGAGAACATTTTTAGAAAATATTTGGAGGATTTCAGAGACCAAAAAAGAGGAGCCACTTTCTATTTTGGAGCTTTGAGATTAGTCATGCTGCTGTCTGTTTTGGAAAAGTGTTGATATAATAGAGACCCAATCTTGTTTTAATATGTGTGGACTGATATAGCCTTCTCGATGCTGCAGAAATACTTCCAACTGTAATAAATTGGAAGCTCTTTTTTTCTGAGAAGAGCAATTATCAGAATCCAGTGTATTTCTTCCCTTCTCTGTCACCTAACTTTGTGCTATCCTCTAGATTTTTTGACTTGCATAAGCCCCACAGAGAAAAGGATTTATTTAGTGTTGACCAAAGGTTTAGCAGTGTAAGTTAACAGGAAGAAGTTAAAGGGAAAACTTCTCTTACTGTGGATTCTATTAGACTGTTGGAGCAATCTCCTAGTTAAAACAGAAAAAGGGACTAATATTTTAAGTGATTAAAATCTGGCACAGAGAAATTCTTTGGATATTTACAGTGTCTGGACCATGACCCACAATTTAGTAGTTCTGCGGGAATCACTGAGAGGGTACTTGTACTACCTCATCCTAAATAAGAGGATATGCACTGGTGGTGTTTGTGAAAGAAGGATAGAGGGACCGATTTTCTACCTGAAAAAGGCCCATTGGAGCCAAAAGCGAGGAGCCCATCACGTCTGCTGGACAGTGTTGGCTGCTGTCCTCAGGCTGGTGCTGATTCATGGGGGAACTGAAGTTTCTCTACCTCAGTCTCACCCCACGGCTTTTCTAATAATTCAAAAATTCTGAACATATTAAACATATCCAGAAGAGCAACCCAGCCCTAGCAATAAGCCTGGCCTTACCAATTTTGAACCTGTCATAGAGAAGATTTTTTTTTTTTTTTTAATTTTATTTAAAGCTCAGGAATCTGCAACTGAATATTAAATTACTGCATACAGAGGAAAGCAGTTCTTTCAAGAGAAAGCCCGACCATAACCCCCTGAAAAGCAGGTATCTGAAAACCAGTGAGAATTGCAAAACCTTCCCTTCCTGTTTCTTTTCATTAATTTCCCAATTATGTTTCAAATTACTTCCAGAATACCTGCATTTCAAAGCTGAAATTCAGGAGAACACTTGCAACACAGAAGCTTCTGTGTTTTCTGAATCTGAGCCTAAATTTGAGACTGTTGCATAAATTGGAGGATATTTTTTAATTTTCATTTGACTTGTGCAACAGTTGAAATGGATTCCCATCTGAGCACTGCAGAAGATGCCACCTTCAGTTTGTTCCATGTAACAGGCATCATTTGCAGAAGACACTTAGTAAGCCCATTTAACAAAAAACCCTATAACAAAAACATGATAGAAGAAATCATTTTTAAAAACACTTTTTCCACCTTCTGCATATAGCAATTCCTGAAAAGAATTAACTTTGACCAGTTAATCAGTACTAGCATTTATTACTCAAAATGTTATTCCTTTTGATCTGACAGGCTTGCTTTGGTTAATTTGTTAAAGATGACAAAAAGGCTCATATGCCTTTCGTTCATTTTGACCTTTCTTAGTATTAGGAAATTAATTTCAGAACTGAAACAAATGTATTAGTGTTGTCATTTAAAAAAAAAAAAAAAAGATTAATACCTTGCCTTCAAGCTGTTTCTTCATATTAATCCATCACACTGTAACATGATCGCTTTCTGACACATAACATCTTACCAAGATACTTTCGACATTCACACCAGCTCTTATTAAATACTGCACATAAATTTCCCAGTGCTGGAAGTTATTGATAGAATAGGGTGAATAACAAAGTACACATATGGGAAACACATGGAGGGGAGAAGGATTTTCTTTAGTGAAAAGTTTTATCAGGTCTGGACATGTGGTTTTATGATAGTTAAGGGTGAAAACAAGCAAATACTTAGTTTTTTCCCTTGATAATGTTTTATTTTGTAACTCACAAAGAAGGAATCAATAAATACTTCCAATCAATAGCTTTCTTATTGAGAATTTTTAGGTTTTCTTTCAGTTGTGCTTAGTGGAAACAAGTTTTGATCCAGTCAGATTTCAATAACTGGAAATGCATTTTCTTCTTCCTGTTGTAGCAACGGTTGTTTTCCCTTATTTCATATTAGTATTTACTGCTGTTTACCCATAATTCCCACCACACCCTCCCACTAAATTGCCTGTAGCTCTCACAAACGTGTCGGTAGGTGCCTAACTGAATAACAGTCATGAGTGATTCCTTTCATCCTTTTCAGTTATATATCAAAGCAAGTGTTTGAGCTATATGGCCAAATTAAACGATGCACTACTCCAAGACATAAAGAACTACAGCCTAGCTAAGCACTGGTGGCTGTCAAGCACAGTCACTGAGGAATGTTAAATTGGAGTCACAGTTGTTAATGAGGGCTTAAGCCTAGCAGGGTTTGAAGTTCAGGTGGAATCTGAATAAACACTCAAATATTTGAATGCTTGTTCAAAAGAAGTTTTATTTACTCTACATATTGATATATCTGTAACTCTGGGCTTCCCAGGTTTGGAAACTTCAGTAGAGTCATGACATAGGAAAGAATGAGGATCACACTAAGGTATTGCTGAGATGACATTTTATCCAACACACTTAGCATGTGATGGGCTCTGGCTTTACAGTTACATTCATCATGTAACCATGTTATTGCACCTTAGCAGCCTCTTTGATTTGGGAATTCCACCTTTCCAAGAAATCCACCTAATAAGTAGATTTTAAATCTATGGTTTGTGGGTAGACTAGAGCAGAAGTGTCACATCAGCTGCATTTTAAATACCATGTGGATAAATCAATCAAGTATTATCACATCAGAACAGCAACACCTATTATTTTGCAAAGATGAGTTCAGCAAAGTGCCAGTTATGCGCCACGGACAGTTGGGTTTGTGCAGCTACCAGCAGCTGCTGCTTTCCATTCTCACAGCTGAAATGGGAGGCAGGCTTCTGAAACTAAACGACACGTTTTGTTTCTCTTGCTGCTGTTATTTTCTTGTACCACGAGGTCAGGTAAAGAAAATGTTGAGAATGATTTTTAGGAGGGTTTGTGTGTGTATGCAACCTCGATAAATGGAAGGAATTTGCCCAGGGGTGGAGCATCTGTTTGCACCAGGATGAGGGTGTGCCTGCCGGGATGTATGTTTCGGCTCTCGTGATCACCCCTGTCTCCCTGTTCCAGCCCTCCCACACCCCACCCCGTTCCTAATAACTTGGTGTTGGACTCAAATCATGATGTTGCCTGTGGTCATCCAGATGACCTTGAATTCCAAATCCAGTGTCCTGGGAGTGGTATACTGAGATGGATATGGGAAGGGAAGAGTTACTTATGTTACCCACTGGTCACTGGCTGTTTGAAAACATATCAAACAAAAGCAGTTTTGCTATGGTTAAGGGGAAAAACGGGCCCTGCCACACCCTCTCCATCCCTGTTTCAGATAGTGAACAAGACACAGTGATTTTCCTTGAATGTCATTTGAAGGGCAAAGCTAATTTTTAAGAAATGAGAGAGAACTTTGAAAGGAAAAAATAAAAACAGAGGTGGTTTTGTGTAGGGGAAAGACATGATGTCTGCTAGGAAGGAAGGAAATTCCATGTGCCACAAAGCTGATCAGTTATCTGTCCATGACAGTCACAAGCAAGTCTGGTATACACAGACCATCGCAGCCAGGAAGCCATCTCCTGGCTGAGCACCCCTGTTTGCTGAGGACTAGGTTACCTCATAAATTTGATTTCTGGAATTAGAACTTATTTTGAAGCATGGAAGGTAAGGGAGAGGAAATATCTGAATTAATGTATCAGTGACTGAAAACTACAATTCTACACACACACACTTTATATTTATTGTGTTGGGCTTAGAGGAGTTGAAACGGTTATTCTTTGAAGTTTTGTTTTGGTTTGCTTTCCTTTAAAATATCCTTTCTGGCATGTGAGCGAGCATGAAAAAATTGCAGTTCAAAAATAGAGGAAATTTAGAAACTCTAAGGATGGACTGAAAAGCTGAAAAAATGCTGGTGATAGCTGAAAGCACCATCTCAACCAAAAATACAGCATCAAATACATAATACTAGAATACCTTGTCAGGGGGTTTTCATTATTATTATTATCTTGAATATATTTACTAAATTGGCTAAGTGAAATAATTTAGATTTTACAGATTTTCTGTCTCTCTCATCTCACCTCACTGAAATGATGTGTGAATACCTGTGCTCTGGCTAATAATTCAGTAGAAACAGTGAATGCATATATTGTTGAAAATTTTGCTGGTGGTTTGCTACGTATCAGTAAGACTGCATGCACTGAGGTCCGTGGGCTTTCTGGAAGATAATGTCAGTGTGAGGTGTGGGTACACATTGCCTCCCAAAACTAGACCCCATCTGATCTTCAATCACATCCCCACAATCAGGGGACACACTTATGAAATGCAGATAATTGTGAGTCACCTGTACTGGCTTTCTAGAAGATTTGTCATTTCTGTTGGAACTTGGGAGACAGGGATGGGAACAATCTGTTAGATTAGACAGTCCACCCCCACAGCCTGCCACGTTGCTTCTTACCCACTGTATTTTTAAAAAAACACTTTGCTCTGTTTGAACAGTTATATTCTTTACCGTTATGAAGAATCCTACTACCAGGTTGAGGTTGCATTTACTCAAATCATACAATGATCTCAAGGGGACTACTCTCTGCAGGATGTAGGACACTTTGCACTACATACCTGAAAATGGCCACGTTAAAGCAATATTAGGAGAGTTCTGATCCCAGGTTTTTTTTGTTCTTTGTTAAGCTTGTGACATACATACTTTAGTTTTTATTAAAATGAATTCTATGTGCGATACTTATCTCAAACACAGTTTAAGGATCTATTAGGGGGAGGGAGGGTGAGAACAGAAAAACATATTTTTGCACAAATCACTTCCAGACAAAAAGTTTATTTTTTTTCCTGAAAAAACTATGTGCTATGTCATATTCCTTTTTCAGCTGGAAAGGCTCAGGCAATATCACTTTGGCCAGCTCCGCCCTCTTCTCCTGGAGGATATAGGCTGCTTGCACCTACTCCCTCTGTGAGAGGCAGATTTCCAGTTGGTTCCAGTAAAAACATGATGAATATCTTGTTTTCTGCTAGGCTTCCCATGTGGGTAGGCAGAGGCACTCCTATATTGTTGGATGCCACTAAAATGTCAGCTGGGCTTGACTCCCCATCCAGCTGGCTGGTGAGCCACCAATTCAGTGAGTCAGAATAATGAACTGATGAAGAAGAATGATTGATTTTGCAATGTGATCAGTGTGCTGCTGAGTTCCATGAAAAGCATGTGATCATTACACCCGGTGGCTTGATTTTATGGATCAATATGCCATTTCTTGGGATCTATGTTTTCTTCCATCATCATTGAGATACTAAAGAATATTCCATAGTTTTTTTTCAGGAATGCAATCACATTTAACCCCAGAAAAACAAGCTGTCCCCTTTGTCATGCCACAGATCCATAGTGGTAGAGAATAAGTGGGGGATTGAGTTGAAATGAATATTTTTCTTATCAAATCTTTACAGGACATTCACAACTTTCTGAGGCTTTTTGATTAAAGGAATGGAAAAGGATGATGGCTCTCAGGTCTCAGGAAAGAGTTTGTTGGCAAGGAAAAGTATAGCTGGTAGAAGATACCTGCAAGTCAAACAAACCAGTTGAGTCCAGTTCAGCTGATGGCCTGCGGCTGGATTTGGCTGGCATGATCCTTTCATCTTCTCTGCTCTCATCCTCTGACAATAGGCAACATCCCACCAGACAAATCCCACCTCTTGAACCTGTGCTTATAGTTGGTGCACCCACAGAGATGGAAGAAATGGGAGTAATGTTAGGACCCCTCATATTCTAGGTGAGGAAGGACAGGTGGGCCTCTGGCAGGGGTTGGGGCACCTCTCCCTCCTTACCCTGAATATCAGCGGTCCTTGTGCTGCTGGTGGCACTGCAGGCAGGTGATGGGGATAAGGAGCAGCTGCCGTCTTTATGAGGGTCTGAAATCTGCCCTCTGCAGCTCTTATGAGGGAACTGCCTGGACTTTTAATTTGTTTTTCTTATCATGGGCTTTTCATCCAGCTCCACTCAAGGACTCTCTGTGTGTGTTACTCCTTCAGGTTTCTTGGAGAGGGTCTGTGAATCGCTCCCCATTACCTCCTTAAATCACTTCTGAGTATCCTGGAGAGGGAGAACATGACTCAACCCCCAAAATAATATCCTTCTTGCTCCTTCCCCAGCAGCACAAAGCTGGAGAGAATTGATGTTAGAGTGTAGACCCTTGCTCAGATCCTTGTCTTGCTCTATAGAAATAGGAGATATTATTTAATTATTTCCTCAGCTACACACACGTATCCTTCATGCAGGTGGTTTCTGTACTTGAATTGAGCAGGCAGCTGCAATTTTCAGCCTCTCTCAGCCACCAAAAATGCTAACTGTTCCTTTAAAACATCTGTACGGTGACTTTCCTTTTCCCTTGATCCTGGTTCTCGCTGCCATGTTCCTAACAAGGGAGTTGTTACCCAAAGACTTGTTATTCCTCTCTCTGCTGACGACTTGCCTGACAGATCTGTCTGTATGTAAATTAACTTTTTTTTGTTTTATTTTTTATCTAGAGGCATCTCAGTTTTGGCAGTCTCATCAAAAAAGCATATTCTGCTTTAAATTACTCCCAGTACTCCAAAATGCCTCCCACACCATGCTTAAAAATCATTCTTTCTTCTTCTGATTGGGAATTTCAGCAACACTTAAGTCTTAAAATAAATGGCTTGTTTGTGGTTGGATGCTTCCCCCATGCGACATCTTTTGTTATCAATATCTGCGCATCTGTTTGTTTAATTATTTGATCTCCTGCATGAAACTGAAAGGCATAATTTTTTTAGAAGTTTCTGTGAGCCGATCAAAGAAAATCTTTTCATTTGGGGTCACAGCAGCTTTCATTCCTTCGCCTTTTGGGCAGCAGCCCAGTGTCAGTCACTTATCATAAATAATCAGTTTCATCAGGTTACTGCAGAGATTCAGCCAATTGCAGACACGCAGAGGGTAAATCTGGCCTTAACTCCAGGCTGAAAGTGGCCTTTCAAAACTAATTTGGGGATTTACTAAACGACAGACAGGCTCTCCTTGTGTGCTGAGTTGCCTGCTCCTTGTTGTTGCTGGTTGGGTGTTTTTTTTTAATTGCCTAGTTAATATAATCTGACACACTTCTAATGGCCCGCTGGTGAGTTCAATAGGGTAGTCGTTTTCATCAGGTGCTGGTAATAGGGTAAAGGAGCTTGGTTTAAAACCTGTTAAAGATGCAGTAATCTTTTTTTAAAAGCTCGCTGTTAGCAGCCCTTCTGGAGCTTGTGCTAAAGGATATTAATGTCAGGAGTTGCTACCAGAGGCTCAAGCTGAGTTCTGCGTGCTCTTGTGTACATTTGGTAAGTAGGAAATTGGCAGCCCTTGTGACAAATCCTGGAGTGGGGCTTAGAGATGTGGAATTTGCAGCTGAGTCTGGGGCGGAATAAACTGCACTCCAGGAGAAAAACTCTGTGGAGTGTTGTAGAAACACCAAGGGCTTAGTCTGTGAAGTCCAGGTTCTATCTCTTCTGGGAGAGGTGATTCAGGGAAGAAGATCTCAATTTTTAGAGAGATGCAGGAGGTGAGAGAAGCACTAGATAGCCATAGGCTGTACGTCTGGGAGGTTGGGTAGGAACTCGCCAAGCATACTGTGTCCTCCTGAGCCCAAGCTGAGTATGGTGTCCTGTGCCACGGCCATTTAAAGCACTGAAACATGCATGGATTCTCCTGACGGTGGATGATCTATTTAAACACTGCTGCCAAGAAATGACCGCTTTTAAATACCTCAGGTGCCCCAGCCCTCACTCTTGGGCTCTATTTCTCATCAGGGAGGAGCTTGTAATGATGGGGTGAAAATTATCAAGTCCCAGTGAAAAGGAAGGTTTTTTTAGGCTACAGTTTTTTGTGGAAAGACAGACTGCTAGATTTGAGGAGGTTTCCCATTTGTACACACTTTTATTTTCTGTTCTGCATTTTACCTTAATTCATGTTGTGGTTTTGCGTAAGAAATGTAAGCCTTTGTTGAGATTTTTTTCTGCTTGACAGTCCTGTTTTGGAGTGAGAACCTGAAATAATTCTTCCTTGCCCCTTGCTGTGAACCTCCGTTGTCACGTACCTGAAGGGAGGTAAACAGTTAGCTGTCAGCCTTTCTTTGCCTTTGCAAATAGGGATGGATCAAAGCTGTGGGTTAATTGCATTTCAAAATATATATAGTTTGGGTACAGGCTGGCACCTGAACTCTGAAGCACGAGCTCACTTCTAATTGCAAACCACCCCAGCTTTATTGAGGTGGTCAGTGTTATTTCATCAAAGCCTTTTGATTTTCATGGTTTCTTGGCACACGTATTAGTAACTGAACTACCGCCTGTACTCTCTGACCCATGTCGTGCCTTTGTTACACGGCCTCTACTTTTTCTGCCTGAGGGTCTTTGATTGACATCATGAGCTAAGGGACCTGTAGCATGGAGTATGATGTGGAGTTTAGCCCTCTGTATTTTCATTGCAGATGGACCACACATACTGCACATGAAGTTGTATCCCCATAAAAACCTTGGGGAAAGAAAAAAAAAAAGAAAATTTAAAAAAGAAAGTCAGGACTAACTTCCAAATAGTAAAAGGAGAGAGGACGTTTGAACTCGTGGTTTCATGAGTTTTTCTGCGTCGGTGTGTGTCTGCCTGCCGTGTCCAGTCACCCCGCTGTCACAGCAACAGGCATGTGGCAAAGAGCACCAAAGCAATTCCAAAGGTGATGTTTTCATTTTGCAAGGGGTCTGGGCCGTGGGGAACCCCTGAAGATGCTTGTACATGCCGCAAGCTGTAGGGCTGCCCCATCTATTCTGGGACAGTCGAGGTCTAAGGACAAAGATACCAATTTTCCTTGGTATTGAGAGTGCATTGCTTTCCTCTTCTGTTTTGTATTGTGGCTGAGATGGGAAAGCCTTGCTTATGCCCTCGTATCACACTGCTATCCCTTTTATTTTCTTTGTGATCACCGCTGGAAATTTTGTCCGATTAGAAGAAACTTTTACCTCTATTAAGCCCCCGAATCTCCATCAAGCGTCTGATAGACTGGGCCCTAACGGCAGCCGCTTTACTTCTTTTCAGGCACCATCCATCAGGCTGACAGTGACTGCCGATGGGCCAGTCATATTGTCTATATTTCATACACAAACATCAGGCCTGCTGACAGCACTTTGCACACTCGGAAATTGCTTTTGCTGTGAGCTGAATTTCAACTAGAGCTTTTTTGCTGGCTCCATCTCTCAGTGTTTATGACCCTCAGGAGCAGAGGAACTGCTGTGAATAGATAATGCTGAAAGCACTCTTGTAGCACAGAAGGTTTCATGTCTGAAGTATTTAATGTTTACAGCAAATTTGGTGTTTGTTAATTTGCATTTTTATTCTTTCCTTAAAGAACTGTCACCTTATTCTTCTGCTTGTCCTTTGTACAGACGTGTGGCAATTTGTGCTGGGGGGACAGTGCTGATGGGGTGAGGGGAGAGAGGAGAGGAGGTGTTAAGGAGTGGAAAGAAGGCTGGGTAGAGTTACAAAATGCTCTCCGGCTTAGGCAGGAATTCTGAATAATGCTGCTTTGGAGTATGGGGAAGGAAAGGCTTCCAATCAGTGTAAAGCTCCCTCTTTCCTCTAAGTCAGAATAATTTTGATAGATAACCCATCATCAGCTTAAAAATCCAATACATTAGCATATAGGAAAAAGACTGTAACCTGGAAGAAATCGTATCTGCTTGTCCTTTCATCTTAGAGAGCAGACAAATTATTTTCCTTACTGGAAAGGACAGCTCTCTACTAATAATATACCCCTCCCAGCAACTGAATTGTAGTTCTTGTTGGTATAGAAATACTTCTGCTGGAGTGTATTCTTATGTTTGCACATACATGTGGGTTTGCACTTGGAGTGGTACACAAGGGACTGTGTGTTTGTGGGTAGACCTGAGTCTTTATACCACCGTGCATGTTTTTACAGGAAGAAACGTGTTTGTGTTTACCTCTGGTTTCCAGCTATCCTTGAGAAACTGTGTGCCTGGGAATCACTCAGAAACTGGAGAGCAGATGAGGAGGAAATAAAGACAGCTGTTCAGAAAGTTGTTCAGCAGTTTCACGTGAGCTATGGAGGTCACATAGATTAACCTACCCCTACCAAATGTTCCCCAGGCAATTAGAGTGCTCTGGCCGGCCAGGCGGTTTTATAAGGACTGTAAAGAATGTACAGAGACATATCCCTGCAAAACCATCTCTTACCTGAAAGCTCAATAAGCCATCAAATTCGGGAAAAGAACAGCCATTTCTTGGGGAAAATGTAATGTTAAGTGTCCCAAAATTAAACTCCAAAACAGTATATTTTGATGTGCATCTGGTGTAACCTATGTTTGAGTAACATTAAAGAGAAATTGTCAGAGTAAAAATCCCATGTTGACAGGAAAAAAAACCCCAAACCCCTACACTTTTCCTCTGGTACGAGAAACAGCTTATTATATGTGGTTAAAACAGAAGGATTTTTGAAGTGTTATTTATTCTTTCAGTTGTCCTAATGTTTTGGGTTTGGTGGTTTGTTTTTTTTTTTCCCTTGGGTCATTTTTTCAGCTTGGAGGGAGCTGGAGACTTGACTACTTGGTTTGTCTGCATATGTGGTAGATTTTATTGTCATGCTCTAGCTGAGTGATCTTCGGTTTGGGTTGCAAACTATAAAGGGTAGTGTTTAATCTCTGCATTCTTTTTTGCCAGCCCTGACTGACATTTGTGTTAGTGATTTTTGTTGGTTTTTTTTTTCCTCTACCCTTTTACACTTTGATTTTTAAATGGAAACTGAATGTTGTGTCTCTAACTTCATGACAGGGTTAAAGAATGACACTTCTATTTCAAAAATAATTTGACTATATGAAAACTGTGGGTCAAAACTGATTTTCAAGAGACAGTATTTTATTGATGATATATTGTATGACCTTTCGAATCATTATTGTTGTGATATGGGAATAGAAGGAGTATTTCTTGCACTGATTTAACCTGAGATACAAAACATTAAATATAAGGTAAGGGCCGTTTCTTAAGTAAACAGCACATTTTCAAGTACCAAGTTATAGGATGTTCATATTACAGTAACTCTCTTGGTTCCATCCTGAAACACAAGAAAGAAGAGTTGGTTTTAGGTCTGTGAAATCACAGGGTATTTGTAGTACAGCACTTCCTTGGAGCTCCTGTTCTAATCAACATCCTGTTGAATTTGTGCTACTATACACTATGAGAAAGTGTCTTCCACATGTACGTGGTGATTTATGAAGATTAGACAGACTGGCATTCTGCAGTCCCCATTATAAGAGTGAGAGCAGAGAGGAACTGAATGACTTACTGAAGGTCAAATGCAAAGCCCATGTCAGAACTGAGAAATCAATGCACATCTCATTTCATGATATGGAGGCTTCCTGCCCCTTCGATTTCTGCTGGCTTGGGAACAGTGGAGCCAGGGCCTCCTGAAGCTAGCATTGTGTAGCAGGAGTATTACAAAACAATCTTCAATGTGTGATTAATGAGCACAGTGACTTGGTAACCAACCACAGAAATTCACAAAACATTAGAGCACTGAGAGTTATGCTCCCAGGTAGCTGACACTGCATCCTTATCTCCAGTCAAGTGGAACAGAGCTAAAATTATGAGTTCAAATTGGAATACTTCTTTATATCTCTACCCCAAAATGAGGGAAGCAAGGTTCAGTGTAAAAGTTCAGAAAACTATAAAGATGTGTTATTGTTTCCCTGAAAACCAGCTTCTTTCTGTCTCTTTTGCCCACATTCATTAGTGGTAAAGCTGGACTCAGCTGTAAAGGCTGCCTGGTAGCCTAAGTTAAGTACTTATCCAGAAGAAGTAGGAGAGAAAGATTAGCAGCCTCCCATCTCCATGTCATTTTTGAAGTTACAACGTCCACCTTCACTCTACAGGGCCCAAGATTAAAAAATATTTCAGTTCAGTACATGGAGCCTCTGCCTAACACTTCAAAGCAAGTAAGACCAGCAGCATAATGGACAGAAATTGAAAGTGTTGTTTGACTTTTTAACATCCTGCATGACCTTGGGCAAGTTGTTTTACCTCTGGGCTTCAGTTTGCCAAGCTGCAACGTGACACCGCTAACTTTAAGTTAATTGGTGAGGTGTTTTAAGACCTGCTGAAGATTAAAAGTGCCATAGGGAGCACAGGCATATTGAACAGCAGCCACAGCTACCTGTGATGCTTACTGAGACTTGTTCCATTAGGAACACGGTGGTGGTGGCTGTAGCACATGAAACAGTAGATTAATAGATTGGGAGTCTATCATGAGACCATCTCTATGATTTCACTGCAGGAAATTTGCAGTGTTCCTGAGCTTTACCTAGCTGCAGTGTGAAGGAAGAGGGAGGATGCACAGCTATTGCACAATGTAAGTTATGATTGGCTT
The DNA here is from genome assembly GCF_000690775.1 of Eurypyga helias. Lineage (NCBI taxonomy): Eukaryota > Metazoa > Chordata > Aves > Eurypygiformes > Eurypygidae > Eurypyga > Eurypyga helias. The sequence continues at coordinate 64,113 of NW_010224990.1, forward strand.
GACTAAGGAAGACAAAGAGCGCAACTGCTTAACTCTTCTCTTTGATAAACCTGCACATAACTCTTAGAATATAAACAGTTGTGAGGCAGTGAAAGAAGTGCTTGATGATGTGTTTTTATCAGCTGCCAAGCTCCTCATAGAGCAATAGGTGTCCTTTGGGAGTCATGGGGACTTTCAGAAGTGACATCATGATAGTCTAAGGCAAGGAAGTATCCTCCAGATCCCCTTTCATGTAGAGGATGTGTAGCAGGTTCCACCTTGACAGGGAATCTCATTAGGTATTGCTGGTAGGAAGTGACACAGTCAAGAAGCTACTCAACCTCTCTCCTTTCACTCTTATGTTAGCCATGGAGGAACAATTTTCCTTTGCTCTTTTGTGATCCTTAGAGATGAGCTAATGATCATAACCTTTTTGTCTCTGAACAAGGAGAAAAGGTTTTGACAGGGTTTTCCACTTTTCCTGGCATTTGAAAACTATGTTCCCAAACCCTGTTTTAATAATATCAGTATCTATAATATGTATCTGACCCACAGAAGCTGTGCTCTGTTTAGGAACACTAGAAGATCATCTCTCCCTTTCCCTTTCAAACGTGTGTGTGCATACAGTTAATCTTTAACATTAAAACTAGCATTTAATTCTCCTGAGAAAGTTTCAGTGGTCCTTTCAGGTCACTCACTGAAATACTTCCATTTTAGTTCAATAATTGCTAATCAGTTGAGATTGCTTAGCAAATACACGTGGGAAACTTATTCTTTTTTTTATCTACAGGGAAAAATTTATTTACATGTCAAAGGGTAAGTAAATTTGCCACATCATTACTAATATTTGTATTTTCTTGATGATTCTACAATAGATGACAATAAGTTTGTTATGGAAGGGAGATCTAAAAGGTGTGTAATTCCCATGATTTCTTCCCCTAGAGCATTCCTGGTTATTGATACATTCTGTCAGCTAAGATTTACATCATTGATTAGTGTGATTTAGAGTGTCATGGTTTCACATTCTTCCAGCCTTTCTAGCAAAACAAGTAATTTAAAGTCATCGCATGTGATACAAGATTTCAAAGCAGTAATTCAGCTTCAGTGTTACAGTAATTCAGCTGCAGTGTTATGTTTGATCCAGCGTTTACTGCCTACCTGCTATAACAACTGGCAGTTTATAAACTTGGAGATTAAAATGATGAGAGCTTTAGAAACTCCTATAACAATAATAAAGTAGTGTGTGAATGCCTGTGATTTTTATTCTTCAGTTTTCCTTGGCATGCTCGGTTATTGGGCAGATATTGGGGATTGACGTGGTTTAGCCCCAGCCAACACCCAAGTACCAGAGAACTGATCACTCATCTCCCTCCACCTCTAGTGGGATGGGGGAGATCAACAGAGGAAAAAGATAAAAGAACTTGTGGTTTGAGATAAGAACAGTTCAATAATTTAAAATAAAGAAATAAAATAATGATACTAATAATAGTAATGTGTAACAAAAATACAACTACTACTATAAATATATAATTTTAAAAAAGAAAAGGGAAGGAAAGCAAAATGATACAAACACTCACCATTGGCTGATCGATACCCAGCCAGTCCCCAAGCAGCGATTCCCCTCCCAGCCAATTCCCCCAGGTTATATACCAAGCATGCATTTGATGGCACAATATGGCCCTTTGGTCAGTTTGGGTCTGCTGTCTGCACTCTGTCCCCTCCCAGCTTCTTGTAGAGAAAAAGCTGGGGACACAGGGCCAGTATCAGAAAGTGAAAAATCCTTGACTTGATATAAATATTCCTTAGCAACTACTAAAAGCAATAATGTGTTATCAATGGTCTTCTCAGCACAAATCCAAAACACAGCCTTGTACTAGCCACTGTGAGGAAAATTAACTCTATCCCAACTCAAACCAGCACAGGGATGTTCACAGATGTGTGCCCAATCCACAAAGTGCAGATCAGCTATCATACTCAGTCAAGCCAGAGAGAGTTCAGAGTTGAATTGTTTGTCTGTCTCCCAGATAATTTTATGCAAGTTGAACATTTGTATATCTCAGTACATCTCTGTTCAAAGGATGAGAGTGGAGTGCCTTTTTTATTTCCTCCAAGTCCTGTAGTTACTTAGATTATCAGTGGATGTAGTATTGTCTAAGGCTTAACAGTACCACAAATTATCAGTCAGAAACAAGACACTGTAGGGGATGAACGTTAGGTGAGACTAGGTAAAGCAACCTTTAAGTTCCTATGTCCGTGCTATTCAGGAACTGGACTGGACCTCTCTTATTCTGCTACTGGACTCAGATTTTCATAGCCTTGAATTTTCATAGTGGAAGTTGGTTAAAGGTTGTCTCAGCCAGAGCTATGCCTTGGTTTATCAGATATTACATTACTGCTGTTCCCAGAGAACTAAAATTTCCCCAGGTCCTTTCATGCAGCCTATCTGTAACATACCTGTTGACATGAAAACAGAAGTTTAAAAAAATGTAATTCATAAGAAAAGTCTAATTATTTGTGACATTTCATCCATCATGTCCTAAGCTTCTCCAGAGGAAAGTAGTAACATTTCATCTCCTTGACAGCAAACAACACACTGACGAACTGAAAAATGTTCTGCTATATTTCAAACTGCAGCATTTATGAGTAAAGAGCAAGTGCAAAATAAATAGCAAGAGTAAAGAGCAGGAACCCACATAAGTAGGGGGCAGAAGCTTGGAGAGCTTTCTAAAAGCTTTCTCCTGGGTTAAAAACCAAAAATATCCTTCAAAAATAACCAGAACATTTCAGAGTAAGCAATCTGTTGGATGGAAGCTATAGCAATACCACTCAGCCCAATGTGCACGGACTTTCTGAACCACTGCTGTGAGGAGATGCCTTGGGTGCATGTGGCAGCGCAGTGCAGTTCATGGAGAGCTGCAGGACCCAGCTGAAGATGGGTTGAAAACAGCTTTTCAGAATATCCCCAAGTCCCAACCCCCAGCACTTCAGGACTGCAAAAGGAGTGCTTTTATCATGTAAAGGGAAGAGACTAGAGCAAGGCCATGGAGCCTGCCCTCCTGTTTTTCTTCTGAAGATGATTCCTAAGCACCTGAAACATTGCTGTGAGTTCATACCAAAACTGACTTTGCTTCTGCATGCTCTCTCTGTGATGTACCAAGTTAGGTAACTCCCCATACTGGCATTCTCTTTGTCATTACTGTTAGGCTTTGATCAAACGTGCACATACAGCTCTTCAGCTTATTGGTGTCCCATTGGCAGACGTCATGCTCTCCCAACTTTGTCATTTAAACAACGTGCAACATCCCAAAGTAGGGTATCAATCTAATCTGGGAAGTCTAATGAAGAATAATATTGGGTTGTTTTGAAGTTTTTTTGGATGTTGTTCCCTTTCTGATCTCTTGTTTTAGAAGAAATCCTTATATGCAGGCACTATAGCACAGTATGTCTCTTTTTGGCTCTGAAATGCTTCAATTGTTCTTTGAGGAAAATACAAGTTTATGCAGCCATTCCTAATCTTTCACAGGGCGGAGGCTCTTTCATTTCCAGTCTTTTTTTCCTTTTTCCTTTTCTGTGATGCACACAAACAAAAAACTCAGGAGTACATCGTGAGCTGAGCTGTATTTTCTGTTTATTGCCACCAGGTTAATAACAGTAATGGTGCGAGGAGAAAATGAAGTGTTATGTAAAATCCTGCATTGCAGATTTTGGTGCTGATGCAAAGAGCTCAATAAAGTGTAACACTTTAATCATGGAGATAAAAATCACACAGCAACTTCACAGTCTTCCAAGATGCAGAGCCTTAAGACAAAATAGAAATGGGAAAGAGAAACCAACAATATTATTGAGTCCCAGAAAATCTGGGGAAGAAAACAACGCACTTTCTTTTCTTGTCATGCTTTGATTCAGCCTTTGTATGCACAAGATAAACAACCGAAAATGTGTGTATATAAATTTCCTGGTATTAGAAAGAGCAACATGCCACAGCTTTAGATACAAATCAGTGACATTTACAGGAACCTGGAAACCTTTAAAAAACAAAGCAAACAAGTCCCTTCCCCCAAAAATAAAAAAAAAAAAACCACCCAAAAACAAACCACCAAAAAAAAGAAACCCAAACCAAAAAACCACCACCAGAACTGCCCCCTAACATGGTATGATGATAGGTATTCTGCTTTTCAAGCAGGCCAGCATGCTAGAACAGAAGAGGAGTTGGCTTTGGATGGCGCTTCTAGTCTGTGTCTTCATGTTGCTGAGCTTCGTGCCTCTGCTTCACATCTGCAGTTTAGGATTATAGTCCTGTCAAATGACTGTACATAAAGTTGTCGGTTGTTGGCTCGTGGGGTTATTTTGGATGAGAGAGGGAGGAGGAGGAGGAAGAGTTATGTGAAGGAGATCTCTCCTGTGCTGGGAAATTTGTGGATGTTATTGTCCCTCTACTAAAAAGTTGGGACAGTGCTAAGGGCTGTGTATCTCTGCGCTGGACCAGTTTCTGAGAGGCACCTGACTGCAGTTATGCGCCAAGTTTATTCTTCCTTGAAAAATGTTTCCAAAAACGTCCTTTCCCCACAAGTTGGCTATTGAAAAGAATATAAGGATATTATTTGTTGGAACAAACACAGAAATTGTCAAAATACCTAGTTCAGGTCCAAGAAGAATGCCTCAGGTAACTCAGAAGAGTGTCACGTAGCTTTGCCCCTAGGATCTGGAAATAGAATAGCTGAATATGTAGAGGGAATCCCTATTGCAGAAGGCAGTGAGCATCCAGTCACCCCAGAAGACGTTTCTCCACCCCAGGGCGGTGCAGTGCCAGCAGAGAAGCCGTTCCAGAGAACATACATATTCAGCATGAAATGTTACTCAGTTTTAGCTGGTTCTTGGATGTTTGAGGATCAGTTGCCATTACTTGAAGGAGCAGAAGTTGAGTCATTCTGAGCTCAGTCATTCACTGACTGAGCTGAGCTGAGTCATTCACTACTCAGAGAAGCAGGAGGGAAGGGGGCAGTACCTTAGCTTTGTTGTGGGGTTTCCATTAGCTCCGTTATGTCCCAGCGTTTACATGTTTGCAGCCAGTTACCACTGCCTGTTTCAATCTATTGCATAGTTATTCCCTTGGGTAAGAGTCAAGGTTAATTCAAGGGCATGCTAAACCTCGCTGGGGCTTGAAGGTAACCCAGAAGGTTTAAAGTTTCCACCAGCTGTGATAACCATGTGCCTAAGTTTGGGACAACTGATTGAAAAACTCCTACAGAGACAGAATCAGGCTTATGTATTAGTGGCTTTTGGTATCTGATAAACTCTGTCATCACTGCTTACCCATGATATGCCCATCATAAAGAGTGCCTGATTACATGGCTGGCTTAATCCGTATAGCATGAAAGCTGACATTTTGTATTACTTTATATCCTCTTGTCCAGCTGAGTTCACTTGTGTGGAATTAACAGATGTCAGATTTGGACATTATGGGCATGGATGCCACAAGAAATGTGTGTAAATAATCAAACTTTTGTGTGCTCTTGCTAGATCAGGTCATGGGACGAGATGGCAAAGAAAGGCAAGGTTTCACAGGATCCTGTAATATTTTCTTGGCAGATTTTTGAGAGAGCGAAGCCGTGAATCAAGCTGATATCACTTTGGAAGCTAAAATCTTATCCTAAGGGGTATCTGAAGTAAAAACCTCCTGCTTTTCTGCTGAGATATGTCTGTGTCCATGAACAGCATCTGTTTCCTAATGGTGTGTTAAAACATTCATTTCCCCTTGATGCAGCTGTAGTAATGTCATAGGGATCTCAACTTTATCTTGGTGTTATACTGCATATTTGGGGTAATGGACCAGGTGGGCTTTAATTACCAGCATGTCTTGAAAGACAGAATAGCTGGTAGCTTTGAGCTCATCCATAAAATCAAAGGGACAGTGGTTCTGGGAAACCTGCCACATGTCAACAGGCCTTGTTTGCTTTTGAAGACTGCAGACAACTGGTTGGATTTGAAGATCTGCCTTTTTAAGGACAGAAACTAATGAACCCAGGCACTGCAGGTGTTAAGAAACAAAAGCTCTGTGCAGGCTGTGCGTTGCAGGGCAGGACTTTGCCCAGATGGGGGGTTTCATCTGTAGCCTCTGCTCATTTGCCTGGCTGTCCTGCCCATGGAAGCCAGGGAGGGTGGAAAAAAACGACCCACCTTGGCTTCACATACTAGATCTGTGATTGGAGTGGGGAAGAGACCTACGGAGGTATCTCACAGCATGGCTGGCCCGCAAGGATGGATACAGCTGTAAGGATGTGAGTTTGGGAAAGGATGCATTGATCATCTACGTCTTGAGCTCACACTCACACCTGTCTTGACTACTAGGGGATGGGTAGTACTCAAGTCTGTGCTCCAAATGCAAGCAGATGCTCCTGGTTGGTTGAGGAGAGAGATGACACAGTTTCTTCATAAATTATTAAAGCTGTCCTGCTGGCTAAGTTTAAACCCTTTTTATCTCAGGATAAGACTTAACAGGAATATCTTAAGCAATTGATTCTGAATTTCTTTTGTATTTTTCCTGCCCTTCATCCCCACCCCTGCACACAGTAATTCTGTATTATTCATACAATTGACTCTTTGGGTTGGGGGACGATGCATGAACAGCTCAAGCAGCTGATTGGGCTGGAAAAAAAGACAAACCTCCAAATATCTAGGTTTTTTTTCCTAGCTGGACGGGTTCCCTAGATTATAACATGGACTCCTAGGAAACTGTGACAGTTTATGGTATTGCATGGACCTGTCAATGATTGGTTACCCATCTGTGGGGAAAGTGGGGAGGATGGAGTTTTTGAGGCTGTCCTTGTTGCCAGAAACATGAACGTGAAAACAAAGGGTCAGTTCACAATGGGGCTGTGACACTGTCTGAATGAAAGGACAGGGAGTGGGGGTGAATGCCTTGGAAGTAATTAATGCAGGTAATGCTTTTATGTTGGGAAGCACTAGCAACACTAGTACCACTGGTTGCAGAAACAATAGGCTTTTGCTTGATTTTGGGGGTGGCAAAAAATAGGAATTCATCAAAGACAGAGGCACCAATGAAATGATGGGTGAACATCAGAGTACACTTTCTGATAGTGATGTAGTGGTTGGGATAGCTTCTAGTCCTGGGAGACTAGAAACACTGTTTGCAACTTTAAAAAGACCAAGTCAATGATTTCCTAGTGCTTGGTACATAGCGATAGCACTCCTACCTCCCAGGCATTTAGATTTTGTGTGTGCCTTTTCCAAACATTTATTACTATTTCCTCTGCTTTTAAAATACAGCCAGGCTATTTTTACTGGGGGCGGTAGTGGTTCTTTGTTGTTTTGGTGTTTGGGTGGTTTGGTTTTTTTTTTTCTATGTATTTCTCTCAATATAACACATGAGATACAGTTAGAACAATCAACATAAAACCCTACAAAGCGATGGCTGGATCTGCAGTTAACCCTTGTTTTGAAAAACGTGAGGTTCCTTTTTGCTTGTGTCCTTTTAACACTATGGATCAGCTTTATGTCAGAAAAAGCCAGAGAGGGTAATACAGCCCAGAATTTAATGAGCTGCTATGGTATATCATGTTACTCCTGGATTGCTCCAGCAAGACAAAGTGGTTAAAAATGTTGTTACACCTTTCCATGGAGTAGGATAGCATTCTCTGAGCATGTTTCTTGCAGGCGTGTTGTCTGTCTCCCTGGTTAGAATCGGTACCCATTTTCCTTGCCAGGAACAAAAGAAAAAAAAAAAAAGGAAGGTAATTGATGACAAACGTTAGGAGTCATCATAGTATTTGTTTCCACTTCTAGTCTTACAGTGGCTTTAACACTGTGCAATTATGGACTTGTTCTAAATTTTCTCTTACAAGCACACCACCTCACATCTTAAACATCTGCAGTAGTTTCAGCAATGAAACTGGTGCTATTTTAGCACTGAAATCGCTAAAATTGCAGTGATTTTCAGCTGGATAGTGATCCACTGTACATCTGGAAATGTAGGTGTTGCCCTCAAGGAGCTGTATGTGGCATAATTACCTCCTTGAGAACAGGGCACAATGAGATCACAGCTTCTCCTGGTCTCAGCTGTTGAGCAAATCTCTGTCAGGCCTAATAGCCAATGCTCTTTTCCCCTTGATCAGCTGGGCTTTGGTCATTGCTGAGTTGAACATTGTTCACTAAATGAATAGCTCCCAGAATGCAAGCTTCACCTGTTATCCTTCTATTTAGGAAAATTGAGAGTTTTTAGTCTTTTGTACTCTGCATTCAAGAGATGAGAGAAAAAAACCCAACACCTGAATGTCTCCATTTAAATGTAAATTTTGACTTTTCACGTCTGACAAAGTAGGGTGTTTGTTTTTATAAACAATATATATAAATAAAAGCCATGGAATTGAAAGAATAAAACCCCTCTCTTGTTGATATTGATATATTTTCCACATAGTAATCTTTGCTCTCATCATGTTATGTATTTTTCTGTTTCTTTTTACTTTAAAACTCATTTTGCTTTCAGAACAAGAACAGGAGATCGTTAGGAGGAAATACTCTAGCGCTGGCTTGTGCAGAGAAAACATGCCATCTGCTTAATGTGTTTCATCTTATGTCAGCCTAAGATGTGTTGTTTGGGGTTTAACGTGCCAGTCACTGGCCCAGAAAGAGTGCAGGCAACAGCTTTGAGACATATCCTGGCTAGGTCTCCCAGTCCTTCCTGCTTTCCAGAGGCTACGCTCGTTATGAAATAGGCCACAAGATTTTGGGCAGAAGGCACAGTTCTCATCACCTACCATGTCCTCACATTAGAGTCCAAGAGGCATTTGTGCAAGGAACTGAAGCGGTTTGGGATATATTCTCAGTCTTCACCATATCATGCTTTTAAGAAGCAAAAGCAACGACCCAGCTTGAAAATGGGTTATTTCAAAGAGGTCTGGCTGGTGGGTCTGAGGTGGTTGAGGATATGGTGGTGCCTCCCCAGTGGCAGCCACACAGTGAAGGCTTCACCCTTCTGCTGTGATAGGTTAGTGCTGGAGAAGCTATTTGGCGTAGCATCACACACACTCATGCACCGGAGTCCCAAAAACAGGTTAGTCATGCAATGGAGCCCTCCACACTTTGAACTGGCAGGTGTCCTCTGTCTGTTTGTCTGGAGGTGTGTCAGGGGAGTCCAGCCTCTTACCCTGCATGGACTCAGCTGCCTGCGTGGACAGGGCACATTTTGGGGCTCAGAACCACCAGTGGCCAGATTTCAGAAATGGGTCCTTCTTTATCACATCATCTTTATCTCTTTCAGTCACGGGACTCTTGCCTGATAAATGGGTCACACATGTCTCAGCTGGGTAAACGTAGCTGATCATATTTTGTTACACTGTGTATAATAAAGACTTTAGCTTATTTTTTTTATTAAGAAAAGAAGTTGGCAGGCAGCTTTAAATGTCTGCCTAAGGACAAAACGAACTGAGTTTTGTAGATAGCTGCTTTTTTTTTCTTAATAAATAAATAAATGGGAAGATTTTTATGTTGATAATAAAAATAACTAATGCAGAGCTTTTTCCACTAGTGCCTGGAGACACGGACAGATGTGGGATTTTGAAGGGATAAAGAATTGAAATCTGTTGGCAGGTAGTTGCTATAAAAATGACTATCCTTCCTGCCTCTTATTACAGACCAACATTCAACAAACGAAGAGTCTCTGAGACAGCAAACGATGACAGGATCAGGTTCCAACCATCAGAGATAGCAGAAACCTCCTCCTTTCAGAGAAATCTGAAGTTAAAGGGAAGTGGTTGAGAAAGCTCAGAGCTTTATTAAAGAATACTTCCGGACTTTCTCACTATGTGATGTGTGGGAGTGTGGAGGGAGGAAACTGCCAGGGAAACTGCAGAAACAGAGCAAGTTCACAGAAAGTTTGGTTTGCCTGTGAGTTGTCTGTCCAAGTTTTGTGCGAGCCCTTTCCTCCCCGAAAGAACTTTCACTACGCTGCAGTTGCGTGTAGTTGGCTTCTGTCTCGCTGTGCGGTCTGTTGTTGGCATAAGAGGGTTCTCCCTTCTACCCTTCCAATACTCTCCCCCATCCCACCATTGGGGGGAGTGAGCAAGTGGCTGTGTGGGGCCTAGCTGGCTACTGTGCTTAAATCACAACAATATTGCTTCCGAATGCAGCATCGTAGGGCCAATCTACAGAGCGGTCAGTAACGTGTATGACAGAATTGGCCGGTCACTCCAGTGTTGGTCACTCAACCTGAAAACAGCAGTGTTGATGCAGCATTTAGGAGAGCAAAGAACAAATGTTGGTCCGATGTACCTAGAATTCAGAGCAAATAGCTGTTCATTATAGACAGCTGTAACAGTTACAGAGGAGAAGGATGAAAACAAGCTTAAAATATTTAGCTGTATTTAAAGATGCATTTTTACACACACACTTATAAAGGTGTATATACACACACAGGGCAAAAAGCAGACAAAAAACTGCCTAAATAGCTAAGTCAGCCATTGGCTATGTGGGTCAGCTGCTGCTGTCTTGGATGGGAATTATCCCTCTCCCATGTCTTAACTATCCCTATTCTTAGTTATGCCCTGCTGAATCTTCTTGAGATTGTCACACTGATTATTTCTTATATCACAGTGCTGAATCTTGAGTCCCTGATGTTCTGCAAGATCTGAATGTTCTTCCTGTAGGAAACAGTGAAACAAATAGTGGTCCCCAATGTGTGCTTGTAGGCAACACGTTGTCTTTGAGATCTTGCGGCTTTCCTTACCGGCACAGTTAGCTGCCCTGCTGTTTGGTCTGAAAGGCAAACACCAAGTGATATCGCCTGCAGCAATATGTTTACCTCTTGGACAGTGTGGGTAGGGGAATATTGGAGGAAAATACTTTCAGATACAGCTGATGCTGATAAGTGCCTTGCAAAGGGTATGATATGTTGTGCTTTCAGTTGTAAAAGCAGATCCTTCCAAAATGACCATTACATTTTAGCTCTTATAGCACTGTACAGATAACAAATACTGCTGGATGTAAAACACAGAGAAAACATGCTGCAGTTTGGTGCAAAATGCTATGCTGATACGTCTATGAGTAAGTCAAACACAAGAAAACCTATCCTTCCAGTTGTGGATGAATCTTGAGTCAATGAGAGAATATCAGAGACAACTCTTTTTTTAATTTACTTTTTAGCATGCTGTCCCTTCCCTCAGTAGCTATGTCTGATGTATAGTCCCTAATCTCTTTGTGTCCTTGTGTTCCAGTTTATCAGCTTTCACTTTTATCTCTTACTTGGATGTGCTTATTGCCTGCACAGAGTACAAGGAAGGAAAAGACAGACACAACTTGCAAACGAGCAGAATAAAACTAATGACCATGGATAACTCCTGTTGGTGGCAAGGCTGTGCCAGGAAGATGAAGAGAAGGAGTTTGCTTTTCAGCTGTCAGTCATTAGTAAAGCAGGTGCACAACATCCATCCACAGCCTTCCTGTCTTCCCAAGCAAGTAGATGGCCACGTAACCCTTGAATGACACATTTTGTGTTGTTTCCTTCCACCTGAATGGGCAGGTTTGCAGCTTGCATGCAGGTATGTGTGGTTCGTTCTTACTCCACATGGATCTCTGTAAAATAAGAACAACCACTACAGGTCCTCTCATCAACTAATCAGATTTTGTGGGTATGTTGTTAGTAGGTGGAAAAAGACACCCAGGGGCCTGTATAAGAAATCTTACATGTGTAAAATGTACTTTTACCTTTGATGTTCAGCTTATAGTTATCATTGGTTTAGGGGCTTCTTGAGCTAAAAGGTAATTTGACTAATTTCTTTTTGAAGTTGACAGTTTAAACTGTAGAAATGTGCATAATTTTCACCACTCATCAACCCCTTAACTTTTTAAGAACTATAGAAGTCTCCTTCTGCAGCATAAATTAAGGTCTAACTAGAAAATAAGAACAGTGATGCTGCATCAAACCCAAGGTCTGTTGGGCACAGTATCCAATGACCTGTTGCAGATGCTAAGGGATACACTAAGAACAGGGCAAAGCTTCTGGCAATGTGTAATTTGAAGATGTTCCGTTCATAAATTGTTCCCACTGCTTTGTGTGTAATAACATAATGGAAACGTTTTTCTTTGAATTCATCTAATTGATCTTTGAGTTTATCTGTGTTTTGGTCATAATCTGGTGGCAGTGAGTTCTGCAGTATAAGCTAATTTAAAAAGCGCTTTATTTTGTTTGCCTTAGGTCTTCTGCCTGATTACTTTCTATTCTGCCAGCTGTTGCTTATTCAGTAAGAAATAGTGAATAATCCCATATATTATTTGGGAGATGAGAGAAACTGGTTGTTACAGAGTTTGATTTGACTACACACAATTTGTCCAACTGGAACAGGCCCTAGGAAATTAGGGGACAGGGAGTCATAACTCCTAGCTATTGTTTTTGAGTCTACCACTCTTTGCCTCTGTAATTGGAAGAGAGGCAGGCAATGTCTTTGGGCCTGACTTATGTACTTGCAAAGTAAAGACTGCGTACCCTGGTCAGAAGGTTCTTCACAGGTATAATTAAAAGTTATTGGTAAAGCACAAAACTATTAATCCTACTATGAAGTAAATAGTTGAAGAGGAAATACTGAGCTTAATGTAGTTTCAGGTGTCTAAGCACCAATTAATGATGCCTGAAGACATTAAATGACTTGTGTATAGTTACACAGCAAGCAACTAGCTGAGTAAGACATGGTACCAAGGTGATACAGCTGCTGGGGGCATTTCAGCTGAGAAAACTTGCAGAACCAGACCAGAGTCAAATTGAATTATTCAGTGAAAAGATATTTCTGTTTTGTAATAAAATTATCTTGCTTTAATTATCAGAATAAGGACCAGTTACATCCTTAGCTTCTTTCTCCCTTTCTCCTTTTTCCTCCCTTTTTAAAAGCCCTCGTTCTATAGAGCCAATGCTGTTCAGCAGCAGACAAGTGATCAAGGTGGGATTTACAGAGCTTATTCTGAGGGGCAAGTGGTAGGGACATGAAAGTGAAGCCTGAGATGAGCAGAGCCAAGTGACATCAGCAATGTTTAGTGTGAGATAATGCCCCCAGACCCACCTCAATCCCAATGCTTTATTCTAATTATGCAGGCGATTAAAACCTTCAGAGCTTGCTATGGTCAAACCCCATATTGCTGAGTGTATGTGCATGTTTGCTCCTATATGAGGGAGAGAGAAAGGCTGAGACAAAACAATGATTGTCCTTGTCCAGACTCAGACATCTAGGTTTGGCTTGAGGTCAGGCCCAAAGTCCAGAAAATATTCATTTAGGGTAAAAATTATACAGGAATTATCCATGCAGCTGACCCAGAAGTCTTGTCTAAACTTGATCTGGGTCTTAACATTGTCTCTTTGGCCCCTCTCTAATTTAATATGCATTTGAACAGAAGTGGCTTCTTGATAGAGCCTTTCACCTCCAGGTCACCCTTTCAAATCCAATTCAGGCCTGTCGTGACCAAATGTTACTACCATCTGACGGCTCTTCTGTGTCCGGTGTGAATTGTTGGCTTCAGTCCAGTAGCTGGTGGACAGGTGCCTGAATTGCAAAAACTGCCAGAGCTGACACTAACTGGACATCTCTGCAGAGGGGTCAAAGAGGGAATCAGCCTGGCAGATGAATTAATACTTAACTTGTATGCACTGTGATGCTTTCTATCTTCAGAGTGCTTTATAAACGTCAGCTAATCCTCAGGAGGTGGTGTTATCTGCACTGGCAGGTGAGAGAAGCAAACAGATAAAGGACCAGGATCAGAATATGCATGTTGTTGACCTTCCCCTCTGAGGCCAAGACTACAAGTTTAGCTCCTTTCAGGGCTACTGATGGGCACACCAGTGCAGGATTCAAGCTCATTGACGGGAGTCCTATCTTCTGTGGATAAAAGCATCCTTTACTTTTAAAAACATGCAGGAAAGCAGTGTTGATGGTCATGCTATCCTTTTGCTGTATGACTCCATGGGACCAGCAAGTCTCTTCTCCATCCTCTCTGAGGCACTAATGAATCATGTCACATTATGCCTACCATTAAGAGGTAGCATTGTTCAGAGTGAGAACTTGCTGTGTAACTGGATTGGTAAATAATTACTTTTGAATGGCAGCTGAGTTGGAATGGTTCATCCTGATAAACAACAGGAACATTATTGAAATAATCTGAAAAAAATGCATGACATGTTATGAAGAACTGCTAGAAGGTCATGCAGAATTAGTGGCACATCAGTCTTTGCCACCTGCTTCTGCAAGGACACTTAAAAGACATTGTCAGACTGTCTGAAGGTGTCTACAGGAGTAAGGAGAAATTGGCTTTTATGCTTCATATCAGTAAAAATAAGAGTGGTTATAAACTAGCATCTTCCCTTTTCTGTAAGCAAGGTGAGGAAATAATTTTTTAAGGTTTTTTAACCTTCATAAGGTTTTTAAAAATACTAGGCCACTTTTCTTCTATTAATGTCTTATGTAAACAATTGCTGTGGTTGCCGTAGTGTTTACAAAGGTGAATGGAACAGGAGGTCCATGAGATGATGAATGAAAGGAGAAAGATGTTGTCCCTATGGTTACAAAGGGACATGCCTCTGAAATAGTGCCTCTAGAAGCCACGGCTTAAATCATCTGCAAACTGGAGATGATGCTGTAGGACTGACTTGTCAGAGGTTATAAACAATGGCAGAGGAAAATGTTCTTGGAAGTGTTTGACTGAACCTTTCTAGCTGAATGTAGACTGTGGAACAGGTGATGCTGAATGGTCAGTTGCCCTTTATTTTCCCTATTAGCACACTGTGCTTGTCTTTTCTGGTGTCACCAATGCAGGCGTTGGCAAAATAGCTGACATATTTCAGACCTGTGCAGAATTGTCTTTTAAGAGATTCTGGACCTCAGGAAGCATCAAAGAGACAGTCTTCTGCGAATTTCTGAATCTTTGCTAAACCGAAAGGGGCAAGCTCCTTATGCCGTGCCAACTGTTATATGTCCATTTGCGTCAAACCGTGGCTGAGCAGTAGGAGTGCAAAGTCTGCCAGGAGACTCTTATGTTTTCTACCACTGAAGACAAGCCCTGGTTTTAGCAGCTTGTATAAAACATTGCAAGGAGTTTATCCCATCCCCTGAATGAAATATTGGAGTGAAGAAGGCTTTTGGACACTCTCTCTCTAAACCAATTGCTATGCCCAAGAATTAATAAAATCCATATTGAAGTGACAGCTGGTGGACAGAGCTGGCTTCTTCCTGCATCACTTCTCTCTCTAGTGGCCCATGTTCTGGGCTCAATGCACATTTATCCTTTTATTGCAGCATTTATTGATTTCTATTTATTTATTTATTTATTAAATCTTTTTTTCCTTAAGAATCATAATTGCGCTGTTCAAAATCTAACTTTAGTCATATCAGCACTAACTACTAACATCATTCTTTTCTTTTGCTCTGTAATTACTGACCTTCCAAAGGCATTCAGCTAATGTAATAAAAATGCAGACAAGTGAGAATATACTTCCTCAAACTTTACATGGCATCATGAACAAGTTTTCAGTTTCTGTGCTACTTTGACTATATCATATCTTGACAATAAATTTGAGCGCTTATTATTTATCCATGATTTCTTTCCTTTTTTCCCCCCTCTTTTTCAAGCTGCCAGAAACTTTAGCCTGGCTCCAGAGAATGGTGGCAAGTGTGTGTCACAAAGGCAGAGATTCAAATGAACTTTACAGCAGAAATTATTTTGCTTATTTATTTATTCTCTTTCTATATGGTAAGTGGCAAGAAGAGGCAAAACCCATTCTTTTCAAGGCAGAGAATGTTAACTCTTATTTTCCTGGAAGTGGGGTTCTGTCATTGTCTCTGTTGGTCTAGTGAACGATTTTGACACACAGAGAAAAGAAAGACCAAGTCTGCCTTTGTTTTCTCCAACTCTGTAAGCCGGGTCATTCAGGTAGTTACAACTTTACTTAAGAAAGAGATTGTGTGATAGAAAATCTCTGCTGCTGCTTGTAAGTGCAAAGAAAAGACACTTGAGGGAATTCAATTGCATGATGATTTTTATAAGGTACCTGAAACATTTTGCATTCTACCTCTACAGCAGAAAATGATGAGTTTAATATCATATTGTAGGATGTAACTTGTAAGTCTCTCAGAAGGCAGCTATGGCATCCAGAGATGTTTGAGCCTGGTTATTAATTATTTTCTGCTTAAAGGCTGAAGCAAATGTGAATGTGAGACCTTGAGCCACCTTTAAATTTAGTCCCATTCTGACCTTCAGGTGCCACTGCATTAGAAGCCATAACCAGGGTGGGTTCTGCTGTGACAGGTACCCCTGCGGTTTAACACAGAGACGACTGGTTTATGTTTTAAGTGTGTTTGTATGTGTTCATGTAAATGCACACATACCTTTATTAACTTTATTCCCCATTACAATTTTCCCTACCTCAAAGAGAAACAATTTCAGAAGGTCAGCTCTCTGCGGATTTTTCTGAAATTCCCATCAGGAGGTGACATTATATATTTAATAAAATGTTAATGCTGTGATCCTGCCTAAATTGTAGGAGATCAGTAATTATGTCAAAATCTTCAGAGGACCTCAACTGAGATATGAAACTTTATTTCCTAGCTTAAATTTGTAGTGTGGCAAGGGGTGAAACAGTTCCTACACGTGAAGTACTTCTGAAAACGTGTGACTCTAAAGGGAGAGAAGAAATACCCTTATAATTCGGGAATATATTTTAATTCTTTTGTGAAACTTGTCGGCAAACTGTCTACTACTTGGTCTACTACCTGGGGCACGAGGTGGCAAACTTTGTGTTTACTGCCCCAGTGACTGGGCTATTATTGTCCATTTTAAGACCAAAATACCCTTCCCTGTGAATAAAGAGACATTTTCCATTAGGAACTCATGCGTTATATTACAGTGCCCTGAATTATTTGATTTTGTAATGCAGAATGCTCAAGATATTTCCCTTTGATAAAATAATGGATGTGATGAAAAGGAATGTGAACCACTGAAATACTGCTCTGCTCGCATGTGGCAGTGTCTAGGAGTAGTACATCTAACTGGCAATTGCTCTAGCAATGTTTAACATCTTACTGAGTAGGATGGACAATTGTAAATCTGGACCATATGTAGTGAGCAGGACTATGTGACACAGAGTTTCTATATGTTCAGCACAAGGACCAGAAAAAACAGTTGAATAGTTATTGTGGGCTGACTTAGGAAATTACTTTTGTAATACGCTGTAATGAATGACTGGTAAAATTTTTTTAAACCCTCATCTGGGTGATGAGCTATCGGTTGGATGTCATCGTTTCCAAATAAGCCATCTGGAAGTTTAATCTTTAGGTGAAGGTGATATCTGTGAAGGGCATTGTTGCCTCACAAATAACCATTGTAACCAGACCATTTGAAAATGGTTTTGATGATCAAAGAAATTTTAGCACCCCAAGAGATTCTCTAAAATGCTCTGGAACACTTTTATCTGGTGGTGTTTTGTTTTGTTTGCTCGTTTGTTTTTGTTTTGTTGTTTTTTGGTTTTTACCAAGAAGCCTAGGAGGGTTTAGAAAATATTCTGTAGTGACACTGTGTCAGACTGGATGATTTGATCAATTGAATACTAAGCTGAGGCCTGGGTCACCCATATTCTGCAGGCGAATTTCTTGCTGGATAGCTTGTGGACAGTTATCTTAGTAATCTGTGCTTTTGTGTCTCTGTTTGTACACAACTTTATTTGGAAACAATTTGATAACTATGGATGAATAAGTACAGTATGTCACAGCACAAATCATACAGTTTATGCCAGCCCCTTTATTTGTGTTAAGACACAAATCTATTGTTCTATATCACACTGTGCTTCTCAGTAACTTTATATTAATAAACAGGTCCCTATAAAGAATCCTGTCTAATTGTTCTAAAATAAGTATGACTTAGGTCACTGACTTCTATGTGAAGGACATTCATGCTTTCCAAATATCCAGTTTAGCTAGATCATCTCCTCACTTCATCATCAAATCACTGTTTTGAGACTCTACAACATGTTCTGTTTTACGGTGATATGCCAGTGTGCATCTGATCTCATCAAATTCTGTTTCTGATGGAGAAATTATCTTATGAAAAATAATATTGCTCAATCTTGGGTTTAATTTCTGTATGCTTGGAGAGGAAGAAAATCCTATGTGGTTTTTCATCCTGTCAATGCTAATTTTTCTCCTCAGCGCTGTATCTCCGAATAGCAGATGTGTGCTTTATTGCAGTGCTGGTCCTCTAGCACAGCATAATGTTTTGGCAGGAACAAAAAATTTATTGTATTAGAGTAAAATACAATCAAATGTTTCTTTTCCTATGAAGCGTGGTCAAATATTGATATTGCATTAGCTAACATTTTAACATAGGAGAGGCTTAATAAGATACAGTATTACTCTCTCTAGGCTGTTTAATTAAACTAAAAGTCGCTGTGTATTGTACATTGGTTTTCTGCCAAGGGAAAGTAAGTCTGTATCATATCAGTTTCACATACCGAATGATGTCCTCCCCCCATCAGAGACTCTAGAAGAGCTGACACTGCTGTCACATGAACTGCGTAATACGAACTGTGTTGGTATTACAATGGCCTGTCCTGCAGCTCAGCACTCTGAGGTAGCCTGAACCAGCTTTGTGTGCAGGCACAACAAGTGGCTGGAGGGCTACGTGTTGTATTTTACTGGCCAGGGCTCCTGTTTGCTGCCAAGGGGTACAGGGCTAAAGCAGCGTAAGCCCTGTCCTGCGAACTGAGCTCTTCTCCATCCTCTTGTTGGGACAGGGAGATCTGAACTGTAACCCTCAGGTTGCCAGGAAGGTTCTTGCTGGCCCCATGGTGGCCAGGTGACAGGGCTGGGTTTGTCACTGCTCACACAGCACCATTTGTTCAGGTCCAGAGGCTGCAGGAGCAGGAAGCTCTGTGTAATCCAGTGGCATCTGCTCTGGTAGCACCTTTCAGTACCGGGTATGTCCTCCTCACCGCTGTCAGCGGCACTGTGCATCGTGATCAAGGTGCACATTCACTCTTTGCCAGCTATGGCAGGGGGAGTAGCATCGCTGACATCTGATATGGGGAAAAAGGTGTGTCCCTGGCCTGAAGACTTGAGCAACGTTTTCCTACAGAGCCTCCTGACACTGAATTCCCAGTCCAGGACGGGTGTGGGGGGAGCGGGCACTTCTGTGCGAGGAGGTCCTGGCGTTTTCTGTTGAAGCAAGGGTTGATGCAGAACCATGAAGCTGCAGCGGAGAGGCATTTAAGGCACTGGCTTTAGGAAGTTCTGTTGAACTACTACTGCAAAGCAGAGTAAGACAAAACCATTTGCAGTATTTCTCCATATAATCCAAAATAAACTGCACAGGAAATACTGAAGTCTGTTATACAATTTTGCATCTGTCTTTCTCAGTGAAGGGTACATCTGCATATTGCGATGCAGAACTGTGCAGAGATGGCAAAGCCGTGCCTGAACACTCATGCTCTAGAACTGGAAAGTGCTTATTTTAGCAGTGACACTAAGCCCTAAATCAAAGCGAAGGATAATTCTTTGACTCTATTTTGCACCATGTCCTATGCTGCATAAATGCTCCAGCTTTCTCAGAACAGGTAAAGAAATATCTGTCGTGGTCCTGTGTTGCATCTCACGTGCGCCCACAGAGAGGCATGAGTGGATGGATGCATCGCAGCAAGGTCTGCAGTATGGCTCTCGGATGCTGGCACCATGGATAGATTCAAGGATGGCAGCACTGGATTTATGCGAGGCTTCACCTACGTAACACAGTTATGATTTATCTCATACTGAATGTTTCTTTGTTGTTGTTGTTTTCCCTCAACAGAAGATTAACCTGGAGTTCTATATTGACATCCATGCCCACTCCACCATGATGAATGGCTTCATGTATGGGAACATCTTTGAAGACGAGGAAAGGTTTCAGCGACAGGCTGTTTTTCCCAAGCTACTCTGTCAAAATGCCGAAGACTTCTCTTATGTAAGCAATGTTTCTCTTAATTAATTTTTCCTAATATATTTTTGAATGATATATCTCTGGCTTAATTGGATAGTGTGAATTTTATTTTAATATGAATGGAAGGATACTTAAAACTTTTGTCATTATTAGCTATCATCTTCCCTCTTACACTTTCCTTACCCAAAAGTGGTAAGTTATGAACTTATGTATTGCCATCAGACACATGAATGGAAGCAGGTTCTTCATCTTCCATATTATAGCCTTTGATTATGAATTAATGGAAAACTTAGCTTTTATCAGATCTTTTGTCTTTTGATCAATTAGATCAGATTTATTGTTCCATTGTTTATATTATATTGACAATTTCTTAAACTTATACTTTAAATAATAGTATAATAGCAAATAGAAGTAAAAATATTAAGCTTGAAAAAAAGGTTAGATAATTTTCTGCTGAAAGTCATGATAAAGGCAATGTATGCTTTTGAAATTCTTTTGAAATTCAACATATGTCTTGTAACCTGGAAGAAAGTAGGTGTGTAGGTATATCTGGATATCAGAAATAAATAGGAAAATCCTATAAATTATTTGGAAAGGGGCATGTGTTTTTAGAGCAGGTTTCAAATAGAGTAGAACACACACTTAGCACATATTGGTTGCAGTTGCTCTGCAGAAGTCAGTAGATTTAAGACTGACTTGATGCTTTCCGTAGCCTCTTCTGTGCATCAGTTTTCCTTGAAAGATGTACAAGTGGAACACACAACACCAAAGCCTTCCTCCAACTGCTTGTTTGCTTCTCTTAGCCCCCCTTACACACCTGTGGAGCTGTCAGCTCAGCTACTTCTATACACCTATCCCTTCCGCTGTTTCAGTCCATGCACTCCAGGTTTGCTTAAGTCTTTCAAGTAAGAGGTGTTTGGTGTCCCATTTTGCTTGGCCTGGGATACAGGAATATTCAGAAACACATCAGCCCAGGCAGTGGGAACTTTCAGCCATGAGCTGGGAGGAGTTTAAGGCAGTGGATGACATTTGGCAGCTATATAATAGAAACAGGCTCATTTAAAAATTACTTTGGAATCCTGCACCAAACAGAGAAAAGCAAAAGAACCTACTGTTTGAATCCAGATTTTGTGTGTGTTATGCTCTGTACACACTTTGTTACCCACCACAGGTTATTTCCTAGTCTCTGATGCCCCCTATTTGCTTTTACTTCATACTCCTGGTACTGAGAGAGAAACCTGGGTCTCCTCTCAAAGAAGGGGACAGCTGGGGCATGATGCCTGCCTCCTCTGCAGTGCCATCTGAACCATCTTGCGGTGGAGGAGGACAGGGACCCTACAGCGTCCCATGTGTTTAGCTCTAGAGAAACAAAATCTAAAACCATATACAAAAGCTTACGAGTCTCCACAGCAAAAAAAAGCTGCATTGAAAAGAAGGCCATTTTCATCACGGCAGGAATG
>NW_010224990.1:86072-158166 GCF_000690775.1 Eurypyga helias
AGCCAAAAGCTTTCTCATCAAGATGCAGTAGAGAATCCTTTTGTCTTGTATTTGTGCATATTGCACTGTGGATTTTCAGTAGGAAGCGAGTATAGAAATCCAGTTGGGCCACTGTTTTCTTGATAGATCTGTTCCAGAAAAAGAAAGATGAATTAAAAACTCCCGATTCCTGTCTTTTTCTCTATGCTATGGTAGTTTGTTTTATGCAAGAGTGGGAAAAACATGCAGTAGAGAATCCTTTTGTCTTGTATTTGTGCATATTGCACTGTGGATTTTCAGTAGGAAGCGAGTATAGAAATCCAGTTGGGCCACTGTTTTCTTGATAGATCTGTTCCAGAAAAAGAAAGATGAATTAAAAACTCCCGATTCCTGTCTTTTTCTCTATGCTATGGTAGTTTGTTTTATGCAAGAGTGGGAAAAACTTTGCATCAGTCTCTGATTTTCCTAAGGCTACGGAGAAGATTTCCTTTCCTCTGCCTTTTCTATTCCTCTAGTAAACCTACATTTCCCTTTTCTTCTTGGGATCAGCAGTGGCAGCTGGCTGGGTAATGCCTGGGGAGGATGTGTGGCTGCTGTTGCCTCACAGTATTGTTTAACCATGAGCCGTAGGTTTTGGGGGTTCAGGGGACTGCTGCATTGTAAAGCTTTCTGGGGTCAACCACTGACAGTGCTTCTCAGAAAACTGTCCAGAGGGCAGAGACTGAATCCATACTAAACAAGGAGGGCCAGCAAATGTATCTGTTCCCAGCTGTTTGGAGCCTGGGCAAGAGGGAGTTGGGTTATAGGAACAGCCTGTTCTTGTCCGAGAAGACCTCAGTGATTGAGTTCCTTATCTGCACCTGGTAGTTTCAAAAACACATTATAGATAAGGAGGTGTTTGCAGATCATAGCAATGAAAACCTGCAATTGATAGGAGTTTAGAAATTTTGTGCTCAAGTGTGGGATTTCTCTCTGTTACTGTGGGAGATTAAGTGTTCCTCTTAGTGTAAGCCTCGGTTGACAAAGGGAAAACCTTTGAGAAAACGACGTAAGAAATAGAAGACAATAGCTAAATAAACAGCGCAGTCTCTCCCCTTTGACTCCTTTCTGTAAAGGCTGGCAATCGGATGTATCTATGTTGGTATCCAGTGCACCACAGTTTCACCTTCGGTGCTGCTGGCACTCAGTACATCGAGCTTTCAACTTCCATCCTCCTGGTCTCTTGAGACCAGAAGCTTTTCTCCTGCCATCCATCCAAGCCATGCTCAAGGCAGCTGAGGGGACAGAAGTGTTGGAAAAGGAGACAGCCACAGAGTGTCTGATGTTTGTGAAGCAAGAGGAGTGAATATTACTGTCTCCAAGTGTGAAAGTCTCTGTTCTCTTGTTTTCAGCTCCTGCCATGTGGGTTATGTGACTGGTTGGAAATATCAGGGGTGAAGTCTGTTGCTCGAAGAGAGGAGAGGAATCCAGAGCTTCCTGCATTTAAAAGGGGAGGTGGAGGGAAAAGTGTTGAAGATTAAAAATAGTGTATGTAAATATGCCCTATTGACTGCTCAGAGGGAAGGGGGGAAGTGCATCGTTAACATTACCAGGCTGGTGTTTGAAAGTGTGGGAATGGACTACTGTTGTTACTAATTAATTTTCCAAAGCTTCGGGAGGTCTCATTTACATTGTATGCTGCTGCGGCCATTTGTTGGGATTATAATACTTCAACAGCAGCACTTCAAGTGAAAACTGGCGGCTGCATGAAGTGTTGTCCATAATTGACTAGCTCCATGTCTTCACACAGCACAGAGACAATGTTCCATTATGTTATCCATTGACAGTATCATTGAAAAGATTACGCTCCTTAAAGCATCTGTCAACCTTGATTGATTTACGAGGGACAAAGAACTGAAAAGGTTTGAAGTGCGGGTACAATTTTTGCCACCGTTTAGCATACATAATGGTTCTCCTTTGATGTCAAAAGCTCATCTTCTATTAATAATGCAGAGGGCTTTTGAATGCTGGCTACTTGTATGGAGTTCCACACTAATAACCTACTTGCTGTGAAATGGGATTCACTTTGGAGAAGCAGTCATTTGTCTGGGTTTTACATGTTCGGAATGAATCCCGACTCAAAGGGATTTCTTTCAGTGCTCTGCATGATTGCAGCTGAGCCCGGCACGGGTTAGGGAAAGCAGGCAAATCCTAGCCTGCTCCTCCAGCCGAGAATCTGGCAGAAATCACGCAGCCAGATGCAAAGGAGCATGAACAACAAGCCTAAGATGATGCGATCAAATGCCTTGTGCCGTTTTGTCTGGCAACCTTCTATTAATATACTTTAGAGTCCATTTCATGCCTGGACTGCTTTCTTCACCTGTCATTTCCAATAGGCCTTTTTATTTAAATGACAGCATCCAAGGGAGATTGGTGATTAGAGTAGGGGATGGATGAGGGATTTGTGCCTGCATGCCTGTTGTAGGACCAAAGGCAAGTCACCCAACATCTCTGTACCCCGTCTGTTGAGCAGAACACTTACCCTCCCAGCACCCTCAAAGGCTGACTGTGGTTTGCAGGTGAAAGGGACCAGAAATTCTTCATTGGTACATGACTTCAGAAATAGAGGCCTGCCTTTTGCTTAGCTGGTCAGCACGTGACGAGGAAAGTGAAAGGAAGAGGAGCTAGGAAGTTCCTCTCATAAATAACTATGTGAGAGATACCCTTGGGCAAAAGGGGTAAAAGGATAAATTCTGTAAAGAAAATATTCTATGATTTCAAGGTTTATGAAGGGTATTTTTAAACATTGGGGAGTAAATATAATCTGTATGAAAGCTCTAACAGTGAGAGCTGACAAGCTCTTTCAAAAGGCTGACTCACTGGGTTTAGGAGCAGCTGTTGACACCATGTCTCAGTGTATTATACATCAGCCATGGCTAGGAGTTGTTGCAGTACTTGGAGGGTTGTTCTTCATTTGACCTTTCTTGTTCTGGAGAGTGGATTAGTCACAACGACCAGACACAAGCACTTGAGCATTTCAAGAACCTGCTAGTCTTAGGGGTGGCTAATTTTGACCTTTGTGACAGTATGAGAGGAGGCCATCTGTTCTCGCTGGTTCATTTAAAAGAAACAACTGCAGCCATTCTTGGATGGCTTTATCACTTTGTAAAGATTGCTTTTCTTTGCAGTTAAAGGATAAAGACTGGCCAGAAGTACGTGGCTTAATCTTGTTGGGTTTTTTTTCTTTGGACTCTGAACTGATGCTACTTGGGATACCTTTGAGCTCTCATTTCATTTTCTTGTACTCAACTTTCCAGAAGAGCACCTTCCTTAGAACTATTGTTTGTCATCCTTTGTGTGCCGTGGTTATCTTGATAAAAACTTGGGGTCTCATTATCTTGGGTACTAGGTAACTACTGAGAAAGTCCATAACCCCAACAGCCTTCTATTCATGCTGTGTAAGAGTCAGAGAGCGGGTGAGAAGTTACTTGCTTGAGGAAATCAGAAAACAAAACTCAGGTCTCCCGAGTACCGATCTGGTGTCTTCGTCAGTCGTTCCCTATGTTTTACACCACACTGGACACCCAACAGTGAACTCTTTGAACAACAACAGACTCAGTTTCCTTTAGGGAAAATGTTGCTAACTCCAGTGCTATAACCCTCTGACCTAAAACAGGTTGTTGAGACTATCATTGTCTCAGCAATATAAGAAAATTCAGACATGGAGTGATTTTGCTCTAGTGCTTTTTGTTGTGGGTTTTTGTTTTGGCTCTTTTGGCCAATCTAAAATTGAGCAACCAAGTAAAAGATTTTAATCTGTCTTTGTTTTCTATTGTTTTCCTTTTATCCACATACTCCAGGTCTGTTCTTCTAATTTCCACAGCACCCACCCCATCCATCCAAGATTTCTTAGGGAAGATGTGTTTGTTCCAGCAAACCTCCTCCCACCTACCCATTGCAGTCTTGCTGAGCTGTTATCATTTACTCATGCTGGACATCTCCCTCTTAGTCTGGTGATCCCTATTACCAATCCCAGGGTGTTTTGGGCTATGTCTGAAGAAAGTGCTGGCACAAGTGCCTGAGGGAGTAATAACAGCTCATGAACATTGAATGAGCAAAACCCAATCATCTGTTCTGAAATAAAGGAGAACCAGTTCGTATTGCATGTGGCTGGACAGGTAAGGGGGAGCAGCCAAAAAGTTACTCAGACCTAGAATTCATCCCAAAGTGAAATCTATACTCACTTTCACCACCATCTCCTAAGTGCTGCTCTGCTCTTCTGGCAAAAACAACCCTTGTCCCAGAAATGCAAAAGCTGTTGCATTCAGGTGGGTTTTGTTAACACCATACAAGCTTATCAGATCTACGCAGAAATCTCTTAAATCCTGAGCACAACAAATGATCCTACCTTCTTTTGTGTTGTCTTGTACCAGGTCATTCCCAGGAAGACAAATACAGCTATTACATGCTTTAGCACCCCCCTGGGATGCATTTTTGCTCGCTTCTTCTTGGACCTGTTCATTTATTTGTTTGTTTGTTTGTTTATTTATCCTGGAGTCTGGGTGAGGGAGAGAGGAAATCTGTTTGTGGTGGCACACGGAACAGATTAGAAAGTCTGTGCTTCTAAGCATTACAGGTTTTGGTCTCACAAGAACTCTGCCCTCTGGAGAGTCATGGCTAAATGAAACTGCTCTGTTACATTGTGCTGAACCAGCCTACCCCCCTTTTTATACAGAGGGTTGAATTAATTTATACTGCAAAGGAAAGGAAAAGGAAGGGGGAAAAAGTGTTTGAGTAAATGGATTTTCTTTCAGTACCTTCTTGCTGTGTTGTTTGTGCATATAAGAGTTGACAGCCCCTTCTCCATCCCCACACAGGTAGAAATTATGAATATCCACACAAGAAACAAGTTTTCGTAGCAATTTTCTGGTATATTTTCAAAGACCATCATTACTCTTACCTAATGTCAGCAAGCTGGGAGCAGGTGACAGCCTCCCAGAGTAGCACAAGTGAAGGGAGCTCCTATACATTCAAATGCCAGCTACCTCTCTTGCAGAGTGCCAGGAATTTCACTCTGCTGGGACAAACTGTGCTGCAGAGGGGTAGAAGTTGGTTAAGAACTGGTCACCTGTCCCCCTCCCGGGATCTCTTTCTGGGTATTACCCCTTTATCTATGTGATATGTTAACATATGTAGAATACAGGTCTGGTTCAGAGAACTGCTCTGGAGCAGTGAGAGGGCCCAGGAGGAGTTTGAGCACTGGGCTGTACAGGGTTGCATGTACAGCACGCTGCCCTCCTTAGGAGGGGTTGCAATCTCCTGATTTAGACCTACAAGCAAGCAGAACATCTCTTAGCCACAGAACAAACCACTTTTTTTTCTGCAGACTATTCACAGCTACTGCATGCATGAAGGTTGTATTTCCTTTTCTCATTGTCTTAAGTTTCTGTCATTAGTATAAATGATTATGAAAGCTCTCCCAGGAGACCGCACACATGCGCATAAAACTATTGTAAAGAGAAGCATTGCAGGCTGTTGCTAGAGGCTATTTTATTGTATATTTTGAGGAAACGTCTCATTTTCTACTGACAAATAGGGAAACTGAGAACTCCAGAGGCACGAGTTATTTTCTAAATGGTGTGATTATTCTGTAGAGGTTAGACTAGGAAATACCAGATTTGGCATCTTTGGGGAAGGATGTGCTCTGAGAAGCAGAGCTTAATATTATTAAAAAACAGGTGGGGAAAGCAGATCTTTTCTTCATCATTACCCTGAAGCATTTGCAGATCCCTTATTTGTGTATATCACTGGTCACAGCTTGGGCTGGCTCTTTAAAGGGAG
Organism: Eurypyga helias; assembly: GCF_000690775.1. NCBI lineage: Eukaryota > Metazoa > Chordata > Aves > Eurypygiformes > Eurypygidae > Eurypyga > Eurypyga helias. The sequence goes on from NW_010224990.1 coordinate 91,872, forward strand.
ATAAATTTCAGTCTAATTCTCTGGTTTATGGGTGATGGGTTTGTGCATAGGTTAATGGTTGGGTAGGTGGCACTGTCACTTGTGGCTAAGTGTAATTCTGGTGGCAGGGAGAAGCAGGATCACTGAAGAAGCAGCTGAGAGGACCCGAGGAAGTGTGGTTTGGGAGCCAGAACACTATGTGCGTGCATGTGCAGTTGCGTGTGTGTATTCAGGGTGGCAGAATCTAGTGGCAAGTAGAGCATCAGCCAAGGTCTGCTGAAAGGATAAGGTGAAATCTGCCACCTCCTTTTGCCTTTTCTGAGTCAGTTGTGGTGGGCTGCTCAGCTCTGTAGGGGAGCCCTTAACCAACTTTGTGAAGGTCTCAGGTAAAACCATAGCCACCCCGCTTAGTCTGGCTTCAGGGTGTTGTTTAAGAAGCTCTCAGAAGAGTTGTGATTTGGATTCCAGTGGCACTACCCGCTATGGTCAAGCCAGTGAACTCGAGCATCTTCAGTGCCATAGCACTCACGGAGGTGGGAGTTGCAACTACAACCAGTTTCAGTGGAGGTGAGAATGAGTTCTGGCGAATGTGAAATCCAGGACAAATCACTGTACTGGTGCTGCCAGTGTAACTGGTACAAGGTGCAGAGACAGGCAACGGGCTGCGGAGACCTCCATCAGCCCTGGAGCTGTGCAGCCTTGTAGAGAGCAGAGCACAGATAGCAAGGAGCAGTGAAAAGAAAAATGCAGTTCTTGTAGTTCTCACAGGTGAACAGCTGAAACACAGAAGCATGAAACCCAGTTGCTTCTCTAAGTACAGAGTTTCCAAAAAGGGAGCTCATTTGGTAGGTTTGGTTTTGAGGTATAAACTGAGAGTTTATAAAGCTCCCTCCTTCCAACCCCTCTGCTCATGGCCATGCAAATATGTGTTTCTATCAGCAAACTTAAGCAGGCATGACTGAAAGACTCTTGGCAGGGATGGGGATGAGGAAAGATCTGGAATTCCTTTACTACACATTAAAGGGATAATGAAGCCCCTCAGGGAGCAGATGTGTGTGTGATGGTAAAGTTCTATTTCTGAGGAGAACTGCACTTTAAAGCCTGATGATGTGGTGCTAGGCAGGTTGTGCTCATGGTACTCCTACAACATGATGATGCCTTGAAGAAAGGGTGAATGCCGTCTGCTCTCCACTGAGCAGGAGGAAGAAGGCAAAAAAGACAGGCAGTAGAATGGTGAAAATCTCTTAAGATTTGAGGCTATTTGGTCTTCAGGTTTCAGTTTCAAGTTTTTCACTCTCATGTTCTTAGGACAGGTCAAACTGTCTCAGATCTCCTCCGCACACCTCTTCTCAGATTTCTGCAAATCAGATTTTAGTTTGGAGAGTATTCCCTTCTTAAACCCGAAGTTTGCTGCCCACCTCAGTGTTTCCTACCAGGCACAGACGTTATGACAGAAAATGCCTCAACTGCAGAGCTGTCAGTGAGAGTGAGCAAGTGAGACCTTTCCACAGGAATATCAATCCAATCTGGCTGATCATAAGGGATCTGGAAAAACTCCCAGTAACGGGATCCCTCTTTGAAACAATCCTGGACTTTTCAAAACCTCTTCTTCCCAAATTTCAGTAGTCACAAATGACTTTGAGATGAACCATGTTTTCCTCCTGTGCATCAGAAACACAGCAAAGCTGCAAGGTGAGATGAGTCAGGGAGTAATTTTGAGCTCTGTTCCCATTTCATCACGTGTCTGTTCCCAGAATCCTTCCTCTGCCTGCTGCCTCCTTCAGATCAGCTTTCTGCCTTTGGGAATTTTTTCTTTTTCTTTTTTCTTTTTTTCCCCTTTCATTTTTAAAAATAATTTCATTTACATTTCAGATGGTGGCTGCAGCTTGTTTGTAAAATAAATTGGAAGAAGGCTGCCTGATAGCAGCCTCCCAAATGCCATGATTTCCAAGTCTCCAGACCCAGTTGGCATGGAGTTGATAGTCTGTCATAAAAAACACTAACACATATGCTTTCCAGTCTATTAAGAGAGTTAATGGAGCTGGTGAGATGTGGGTGTGTGGAGAGAGTTAAGTTGGCTTTTGAAGTGAGAAGTTCCTCAGTGCTTCCAGAGAAGTAAGGAGATAAGTTTTGCTTGTAAGACAGCTTGATGGGCTACCAGCTGCAAGCATGGCAGGGTCAAAGCCGTGACTGCTGGGCACACCATGGCAGTAATTAGCTCTATCCACATGAGGGAAGTGAGTTGCCAGTTGCACCCCTCTTACAGCACCCTGTGGAGAGGCAAACAGAAGAGTCACAATTTTGTAATATTGCTATTTGTGATCTTCTGTGGCAAAGATTTCAAAGCCAGTGCATTTCTGTGCTCTCTTTCTAACTTTTGCAGACTTCAATAAAGCATTCTAGAAAATGAGAGTGAGTTATAGCTGATACTGTAAAACTCTTCACTGAGATAGATTTGACATTGTCTGGGCTCCAGTCCATTTCCCAATGGCACGTCTATTCTTCCTTGATGACAAGTGTGTCATTCCTTTTTTCTAGAGCACTAACTACTAACTTTTTTTATTATAGCTTTTTTGCCACGCTGGGCAATGAGTTGAGGGCTCATAGAGGTCAGGCACGCTTTAGGAAAAAAGCTTGCTCTTCAGATGTAAGATCAGCATCAGCGGATAACTCTGATGTTGTAATTGAGTCCTGATTATGCTTGGCCATTGCTGATGTTGACAGGGGAAGAACATGAAGAAATTTGTATCCATAATCCCAGTTTACCCCAGTAGGTAAAGTGCTTATTGCTCAACTACAAAATGAGCCAAATGTGGCCATTTTTTCTGGTTTGGGGGTTTTGTTTTTTGGTTTTGGTTTGTTTGTGGTTTGGTTTGGGTTTTTTGGGCTTTTTGTTTGTGGTTTGTTTTTTTTTTTTTTAGGAATAGTTAGCCTCAGTTGTGACATACAGCTCATTTCCTAATGAATAGGCATAGGGTCATCCAATATATTTTTAATTATATGTTGCAATATGAAATCATGCTCTAATTATGAATCCTCTTAGTGGTTATGTCTCTAGTCTTCTCCAGGAAGGATTTCTAACATGATTCTCTGAAACTTGTGAGCATACAGTTGAACATGCTACATCCTTTTGTACAACACCTCCTGGATTTGCATCATTTATGTGCAGGGAAGATTTCTTTATGCTCAGTTTCATGCAGATACTCTGTTTGAGAGGACAAATGGAAGCATTTAAGTGCACGCTACAGCTCAAGTTTTTGAAGGTATATGCAGTTTGCTACTTCCTTCTATGGCCACATAAACAATCAGTTGTGTTGCAGTAGATGTGAACAGCTGGTACTCCCTAGACCTTGCTACATCAGAAATTCATCTTTCTCAATCTGTCAAAGCCTGTGACCAGATCTCTGTCTGGTTGATGATTTCCCTCCTAATTACTTTTAGTCTTTTGCACCTTGTAGTTTCCTTTCTTGCTGGGTTGAAGAAACACCTTGGGATTGTTCAGAAGTGATGTGCAGTCTGTAGCCTGCTTCCCATGCTAGAGCCTGGCAAGGTCTGATTACACTGGGGTCATACCTTGATCCCTTTTCTCCCTAATGTGTTGAGCAATTTCAGAACAGCAAAGATTCATTCCCCAATAAGTCCTGTATGAGTAAGTACCTTTTCTGCCCTGTCCCTTTGCCCTGCCCCTTTGCCCTGCCATCGTGAAAGGTAGAACTGAACCTCCCATCCATGACTGGCTAGACACGGAGCCTGCTTGACATTTCAGCCCTTTCTGGCACCTTTTCTTTCACTGAACAGTGGACACAGATTTACTGGTTTCTGCTTCCAGTTTTTCCTTTTGTGCAACCTGATGTTTTCTGATGCTGTAGCAAGACAAGTCCCTTGTGAATTCACACATATTCTGAGGAGGAGGTCACACCAGTGGAAGCTACCACCAAGCAGAAACACTCAGATTCCAAGTCCATCAGAATGCCAAAAGGTGGATTTGGGCAAACTTAGTCTCAGATATGTGAGAAAGGTCATGTTCTCCCTCTTTGTCTTCTGGAGTCCCTCTTGACTGGTACAGGCATGCAGAGTCAATCGGTAAACTGCCTGCCCTTACTGTGTGAATATGGACTGCTCAGGGTGTTAATTCCAGCGGTTGTTAGCAAGACAGTGGCGCAGTGCTGAGAAACCAAGAGTATCCTTCTGCCATATGGGAGCTGCTTAAGCTGTTGAGCTTGCAACCTAGAGAGGAGGGGCTTGAATTCACTGAGGAGAGACACAGTGTGGTAGGCATAGTGTCCTTACCAGCCAGGAGACAAGACTGCCCTGAAGACAGGGGTTCTGGCACACTGAGGGGTCTGACCAAGGGCCAGGATTTTTTTTTCTGCTTTGAGACCACTCCAGAAAGAATTTCCTTGGATTTTTTTTTTCTTTATTTCCTTCCACACATCTCTGTCTGCTGCAATGGCTGATAAGGTGCAACTGGTTTACGAACTGCCCAGCTATTCACTGTTATTGCCAGTGGGGAAACCTGTCATACAGAAGGTATGCAGCACAGCACGGTAAGGAGGAATGAAATCCCGTAGGAAGGCCTGAGGAAGCTGCCACTAATGCGTGAGATGTAGAGAAAGGGTCAGCACAACTTGAGGCTCTCAAGTGTGAGTGAAATCGAGGTGTAGTTTTCTGGTGGGTTTCTTCCCGCCAGAAAATGGAGGAATCCTTCACTCTTCCTGCTCTGCTCTCTTACACTGGATTCTTGTTGCTTGGCAGCTCCTAATGTTGCAAATAGCAATTTATTCACTGCATTGTCTCACGCAAGCTGGGAAGCACAGTCCTTCTGTGAGCTTTAATGTATCTGTGTGTTTTAATAACAAATTACTGTTGACTTTATACAAATATAATTATTTCAGAACTTTAAAGTCTTTGGTGTTTCCTCCCCCTAACCTCCAGACTTTATATTTTCTGCTGCTGTTGACACTCCCATGTGATTCAGCCTTGGAGAAATAAATATTTGTTTAGCTGTTCTCCTGCTGTGCCTGCTCAGTACATTTGCTTAATGATGACTTCAGTTCATCTTTTCAAGGGTTTTAGGGCAACAGATTCTCCCAGAAAAATAAGAGACTTGTTTGCAGACAACTTTACCTTTCCCCTCTCTTGCCCTCCCCTTCCTCCCAAAGATTACAGTTTGATTAAATAAATGTGCATGCAAAAGGCTCCTTTTGCCACAATAATAGATGGCTTTTCATAGCCTTTGTTTCTGCCTACACAGTTGCCAAGATCAGTTCTGGTGAAGAGTCAAAGTTTTGCCTGTTTATTTCTCCACTCCATTTATCTTGACTTGAAAGAGTGAGTAGAAGGTTGGATTCAAGCAAGTACCTGCTGCCCTTCCTTGTCATTAGTTGAATTTTCTGAACCTGTAATTTTCTAGCGTTTGCGCTAGAGCCAAGCCCAGGCTCCTGTTTCCAAACATGCAAGTGTTCATACTTGAAAGTTTTATGTTCCGTTTTTTCTACCCCAACCTTCTTGAGTCAGATCGGAGACCTTACTTTCTACTCAAGACATCAAGTTGGTCTATGCCATCAGATTTTTTTTCAAAATGAGGACAAAGTTAGCCTTAAAAATCTACATCTATGCGCCTAAATGAAGTTTCAGCTTCTTTTTATTCCTGGAATTGCAGCACTGCCTGGCAAAGAAATAAACAGATGATTTTATTAATGACATTGCCATTTCAAGGGATTTTACACAGCTGAAACTGGAACTCTTCTAGTAAACAAACAAACAAACAAGAAAAAATAAAAACCAACAAAACAAAACCAAAACCCCCAAACCTCACGAAATAGTATTATAAGAAATCAAACTCTGGAAAGATCCAATTTTTTTTTTTTCCTTTTTTGGCCATTTACAAAGCCTTCTTCAAATTATTTAAACTACTTATGCTTCACTTTTGAAATATAGCAAGTATAATTTTGCCAATAACCAGATCCAACTTCTGAGCTATTTTCTGCCAGAAAGCAAAAATCACTTCAGTGAAGTAACACATAAGACTCTCTCTTCATCTATTTCCAGCTGATGAGGTTTCAGCTTATAGCAGAGATTGTTTTTTATTAGGCCCTGAGTACATGACCTGGCACTTGTGCAGCTGAGTTTCATCTGACTACTATCACTCTGGTCCTCGAAGTCATCCCACTGCTTTTTTTGTGTGTGATATTCAGAGCCTCCTCCATAATGATGATTCATTCCAGTGTGTCATCAGCAAATTTTGTTGGCATGGTCATCCATTACTGTGCCAAAAATTGTGATGAAAATATTATGCAAGATTTGTCATCTTGAGGAATCATCCATGAGGAATTCAACTCATAACCTCCCTCTTGCCTGATTGAAATCATGTGAAATAGAGCTGAAAAGGACCTCATGTCCATCTTGTATCCCAAAGACATGAACTATACTCGGCAGATACCTGTCCAATTTGTTCTTAAACACAGTTGATGAGATTCCATAATCTTCATAGATACTCCATATCAGTAACTGTGTCTCCTAATCACTGGACTACTTCTGTCCCTAATGTCTTCCCTGAACCACGTCTCTGACATTTTCCTTGTTTTCATTGGGCCAAATATAGCCACAGATTTATCTCATTCCCCTTGTGATTGATGCTTATGCTACCAAACCACAATACCATGTTCTGACATGTTTGTTGTCTTCTTCCTTTGGGCTGGCTCCATACACACATACTCATCAGCTGATGCTCTTGTACATTGAAAATTCCACCACAGGCATTCATTTGAACGTGAAACACGATCCGCTGAAATCAATGTTTACTTGACATACGAAGCAATCCCCAGAGCATGATCATCTCCCTTCATGGTTCTGAATTTTAACTGAAGACAAAGCTCTCCCCAGTTTCAGGGTCCCAGTAGTCTTTTGAAGGAAGTCAGGGAACATTCCCTCTTGTACACCTCCTTAAGCATTTTATTCCAGATATCAAATTAACAATAAATTTCCCCATCAGTCCCTATAGACACTTTATGCCTGTGTCCCAAAGGTCACCCTTACGTGCCGTGGCCGCCCTGGGTTCTGGCTATGAAAGCTGTGGGGAGAGAGCAATGTCGGTGCAGTGCCGTGTTCCTCTTGGCAGGCCTTTGTAATCCCAAGTATCACTGTTATGTAGAATATCCTCAAGGTTTGAGACACTGAGGAATTTCTATGATGTGCACATAGCAGAATACATTCTGTGTACAACTGGCCACAAAGATAAAGATCATTTTACAACAACAAGAAATTGCATTTGGAAGCTCCTACATATAATGTTAATAAGAAACCCAATTCCATCTCATTCTAATTAACCTGCAAAGCTTCCCTTTTTATAACATGAGAGAGACTTCAAAACACTCAGAATGTTAAACCCATAGGCATTTCCATTCTTTATATCTTCTGGTACACACTATTCGTCAACAGTTGTTTCTCATTTCAGTATTCATCTGATTTTCTCGGTCTGGAGAAGTTTAAGATTTTGAACCAGTGCATCTACCTTTTTTTAGTAAGAAAGAAATTTTATTTTCTGTGTTTTTGAAAAGAGATGGACTTGATAAATACTAACTTTGTGTTGGCAAGAAAAGTTACTAGCCTTAAAGCTCAACAGAGGACCCTGGATAGCTCAAAGAATCCTCCGTGGGAACAATGACTCAACAGAAAGTTATGTTAAGCATCTTTTATGTTTCACTAGCAATGCAAAAGTCTTAAAGCAGGAAGATATTAAGGTCTTTTATGCAACAGATCCAAGTTGGATCTAATAAGTGCGTCTTTTTGCCTTTTTTTTTTTTTTTTTTGTGGTGGTCACTAGCTTGTGCTGAGCCCAGATCGACTCAGTGTAATAGTTATGAGATTTGTGAATAGAGTCTGATAACCAAAATGAAATTAGAATCCATTTTTCTGTCTAGTTGTAGGGACAAGCTCTGAGACTTCAATCAACCTGAAGATGAGCGCCCCTTTAGTCTCCAGATGTCATGCCTTCAAAGGAGAACTAAAACTCATTTATGGAAATACTTGGGAGTCCTCCCGCCCACCCCTCAAATGAACAGTCATAAAGCTGTAGAGTTCTTAAAGCCAGATCTTCAGGAATAGCACAAAATACCGCCTTTTATACTGTGCTGCTAGCGCTATAAAATAGTGTGGTATATTTTTCCTCCCAGAGAGCAACACCCAGTTAACATTTAAGTTAGTGAAGTGGAAATTTTGTGACCTGATTTAAGAAACAGTCAAATGTCTTAGGTGAGAAAGTTTCACTAAAACGTAAATGCCACTATATTTTCACTTTGCTTAAGAGTTCGGGGTAAGGGGTAAGGGGGGGAAATGGTTATGATACAGGGCAGCACAGTAGAGAGAAGGAAGCCAATACTGAAATAATAGTCCAGCTTAACTTGTGAGAAGGCAGCATCTGGAAGGTTCAACTCATGTATAACAGGCTTGCTTTGTGTCATCCAAAAGGGGAGGAGAAAAACTGATGTTACTAGTGAACTGAGATTAATTTTGTGAAAATCTGCAAAGCATTACTTATAGTCTATGTGCCAGAATTGGTTCCATTAATGGTCTCTCCAGGCCATGCTCAAAAAATCATGCAGTCTCATAGAGCGTAAATATGATTTGGCAGTGTGAATTTAACGATTTTTTATTTTAACAGACTCCTTCCAACCTTTCCCTTGTTCCACTCATGAACTCTCTTCATGTCTTTGTGTTCTTCCTCCTGCAGTCCAGTACATCGTTCAACAGAGATGCTGTGAAAGCAGGGACAGGCCGGCGTTTCCTTGGTGGTCTGTTAAATGATACGTCCTACTGCTACACTCTGGAAGTCTCATTCTACAGCTACATATTGGGGCGACCTACTTCTGCTGTCCCCTACACGGAAGAAGCATGTATCCTTTTGACACCCTTCCTTCTCTTGCAGCACACGTGAGCTGGGCACTTGAGGTAAATACTTCTATCTTAATAAGAGTTTGCTGAGATAGGAACACACAAGTGGAAATGTGAGTCTGCTGCTGATGCTTTAATTTCCCCCATATTGATTCTCCATACTGTGGAAATTCAAGAAGAGAAAGGCATATTAGATCAAATATGCCATTTCCCTCTTGTAGGAGATTGTCTCACACACTTATTACAGAAACTACTCCTGGAGAGCTTGTGATCCATTCCCTTGCACAGCCTTCCATTTCTTTCTTCATTTCTCTCCTTATTCTCTCATTATCCCTGTGTTTGTATCACTGTTTTAATAGCAGGTTGAAAGTGCATCTCTGGTACCAAGTTAAAATACCTTCTCCGCCTTTGAACTGCAGCCAAAAGGCTCTAAAGGATCCATTAGGTTCTTCAGCTGCCTCAGGGCCAGGTCTTTAATACCAGTTGACAAAGAAACAGAAAGCGAGCTCTGCAAACAAAACCGCCAAGTTTCTTCGCATTTTTGAGTGCTCAAATAGCAGCAGTGTCTCATTCCTCGAAAAGCACATCTCCATCTGGCTATCTCAATGTATCAAAAATTTGTAGAGTTGTTCTCACTGATATTATGATCTGGTTTTATTTTCTTTTTGTCACCATGCTCAATCAAATAACCAGTGCCCATACTTCAAGCTTGAGTGTGTTATTTCATTTTGTCATTCTATCTTGGTAGTTTTTGAAATTTCCAGAGGTTTAGAAACACTGCAGAGGGAGAAAGATTAGCTGTGATTGCCTATTTAACTCTCCACTGCATTTTGGAAGTTGAGGAAGGTTTACGGCTTTAGGGTAGCGAGGGGGAAACTTTCACGAGACATAATTCTTCACCATCCATGCATATGTGCACACTGTGGGGGAATAAGAGTGAGAAACCAGGAGCAGGGAAAGTAATTCTTAATTATTTGTGTTTTTCTGGTGTGGCTTCTCCACTAAAACTGAAATTTGCAGAAAGGAGGGGAATGAATATATTCAGGTGACTTATCAGACTTAAGCATTTGGAATACAAGCTCTTTTTTGCCCAGTAAGGTTAACTATTTCCAAGGAATAGCTTCTTGCAACATACATGCATGTAGTACAACTTGCCACTGAAGAAAAAACTGTCATTACTCTTAGATTTAGGTATTTATTTTCTTACGCTGGAATTTTGGCCTTTTAAGAACACATGCCTTAGCTTCACCTTTAAAATCTCTCCTCACTTAGTACTCATTGTATTGATAACTGCTTATTTATCTTCCTTATTTATCAAGTACAGTTTTTTCAGTGAGGAGTGGGAAGACTCCTTATACAAATGAGATCATGATTCCCTTGAATATGTTTTTCTTGATGAGTTGTAGGTCATGCTGGCTTAGTTTCCTTTTCCATAAAGATTTTTGTTTCTTGCTTCACATTACAGAGGTTTCAGGTATGGGGTCTAACATCTCTACCTATTTGCTTGGCTTGCCTGCTGCTGACAGAGCTGCATCATTGTCCATTCAATCATTGTGACCATCAGCTAGTGGACACAAAACTGGCCCCAGATCACAGAGATCCTTCTTAGTGGTGATGTATGGGAAGCTCAACCAGCAGCTTGATGTCTACTGTTATGCTTTCACCTAGCCAAGTGAAAAAGGAGAAGCAGCTGGTTTTGACTGGCTGGGCAGACAGCAAGCAGGGAAGGCTCTTTGCCCATGTACTATGCTCCACTGGTATTTTGTCCTGGTAGGTTTTATTACTTCCCTTTCAGTGGAGGGATTCTGGGTAGAGTTCTGCTTTTGACAGCTCTTCCTCACGTCTGCAGTTTCCTAGTTAGAGAAAGAAATGGAGCTGCTTGAAGCAGTCTCTAGGCTGGTGTGCGCTAACATAGGAGTGACTGGATTTATGCACATCCTGTCCTGGCAGGGGAGAAGTTTCGTATCACTGAAGCGCCTGTGACCAAAAGTAAAACAATTGCAGAACGTTCCAATTTAGCCTGAACAGCTCTTCCAAGCTATTTGCAAGTCAGTGATTAATTAATGCTCAGATTTTTTAATGGACCTGAACCAAAGACACAGCCAGTCAGTTCATATTGGCCTCCAAGGACAGGCGTGCTTCTATTAACTGTCTAGCTACACGCAGGCAGCAAGTCAAGCAAATAAATGAAGAAAATATAGTGAGCTCAAATCTCATAAACTGATAGGGAAGGTATTCAGGAAATCTGCCTTCAGAGATGTATTTCTTAGGACTTAGTTCATCCCACTGTGGTGATACTGGGTTGTGGGTGGTTTTGCTTTGTTTTTTAATAGAAACAGGAGCAGGGAGGGTGGAATTGTTCAAAGCTTTAACTGTTGGATTAAGAAGTGCAGCCTGACAGCCTCAAATTCAGGGGACACGTGGCTTTGAACACAGACCATAAAGCAGATCACACCCCACATTCAGAAAGTAGCCATACTGGCTTCATGTAGAGACCAAAACAAATTAGGATCTCCACATTCTACAAAAATACTAGTTTCGCCTGATGTTGTTGCGGTTTATGAGTGAGAAAACTGAACAAAAATTTGGTCTTCTGTTCGCACTGGTGACATGTAATTTCACCTGTCAGCTTCTTTCCTTTACAGCATTCATGGCAAATAAAATCTAATTCCTTTCATGCCATTATATAAATGGGCTAGGTTTGTTGGGTTTTTTTATATCTTTTCATGTTCCTCAGGGTTTACGTGCTAACCCTTATGATCTGTAAAAACCTCCACATGAGCCTGTTATAGGTGTATTTCTACATTGGGTAAGAAGATGCATTTTGTTTAGACTTGTGTGACTGAAACATACTTTGTAATTTTTAAGATAAATGGATACCTTACATGCATAACAATGGGGGACAGACTTTCTGTCTGGTAAGTGTTACTTGAATTCTGACACAGTGTGGACAGTAATTTTTTCAATAAAAAAAGTAAGAAAATTTTTAAAAGGGAAGGGAAGGTATGATTAAAAGTGGAAATCTGTTCCAAGCTACTATAGTTAGTATGACTGAATGTATTCTCTTAAACGAAATACCTTAAAGATTCAGAATTAAGAGGATTACACCTGCTATGTTCTATAAAAAAAAAAAAAATTGGCCCTGAAGTTGAACTATTTAAATGAAATCCAGGAGTGACGATCTTCCATCAGGCCATGTAGGGGTTATATGTTTGGGACATATATGGTGGGATAACAGCATCCTGCAGCATGTTGGATTTCCAGCCTCTTAACATAGCGAGTTAACTTGTTTGCTTGAATGTCTCAGGACACAATTAGTATTCTATCAGTAATGGTTACTGTTGGAGTCTCTCCTGTATTTTCATCCTACAAACAAAGCACTGCACCAGGTGTAACCTCCTGAACATCCTGTTACACGTTCCTTCAGAGGTATGTGTGTGCCTGGTAGGTCTGTGTCTAACTGATATGTTCCTGGTGTATGAGAAACATGAGGGATATGTTCTCTAAGCCTGGCGCTGCAGAATTCCCTATGATAACGTGCTGCAGATGACAGTGTATGGACTCTGTTTTGAAGGCATAGTAAAAGGATTGTAGGCTTGTCGGTTAGTTGCCTGAACGTGGACGGAGAAATGATTAAAACCCTTCTCACACGTGCACACTTTTGGTGGTAACTGATTAAAAAGGCAGCGCAGCAACAGTTTGCTGAGCACCAGGTGACGAAGCTTTAAAATGAGCTGATATGCTTCCGTTAAATGCCATGTTTTACTAAGCATTTACAGGGCTTATGGCACAAGGCGTGTAAACTGCACTGTAACATTCCCCACCAGCAGCTCAACTGCTGAGCTGTCTGGATACACAGCAGCCTCCTAGCTGGGCCGGGAACAAAGGATAAAAGAGGGGGAGGAGGGATGAATCCCCAGCTGTAGGACTGAGCGCTGCTCCAAAAGTACACCCAGAATTGCTTTCCACTACAGCTGCTGATCAGCTGCTGTCACAGCCTGACCTGAGAGTGGCCAGTAAAGGAGTCTCACATCAACAGCTTTAAAAATTATTGGGTTCATTTTTGAAAGTGTTTGAACTGGATCCCTGCTGCACAGCAGGCAGCCCATAAGAGCGCATAAAAGGTTTTACTCTTCCGAAGACTAGCCATGAGGTAGGAAGATAGAAATGATGGACACTAGGCAAGAACTGGTATGATTGTAGCCTGATAGCTGTAGGGGAGAATAATCATCAAGATGGGTAGCCATTTCAATTGTCAGTGTGCCCATGGCTTTTTTTGGGTATTGCAACCTTAATTCTAAGCTTCCTCCTGGTGGGGAAGTCCCTCATCCGAAGATGGGCCTTTAGTCATCTATCTGTATTTCTTTACACGCTGAAACTACTTCTGAGTGGAACGGGAGACTGGAACCCTGGACAGGTGGCACAGTTCTCCTTTGTACTGCTTTCCTAAGCACATCACTTCACCTCTTTGCTTTAATGTCTTCAATATAAAGATCAATGAAATTTCTTTTGTAAAACAAATGAACAAACCAACAAAAAAAGGCGTTTTGGAAGCCATGGGTGAAGAACATAGAAGAAAAAGACTAATATTATCCAAAGGTTGGTCTTTTCACATTACAAACAGCTGAGAAACTATCTCAACACTTTAATACAGTATAGCTGAACCAACTTGAAAAAATATTGCTTGGTATTTTCCATTTTGCTGAATGGGTTGAATTGAAAGCTTTGCATCCCTTAAAAGTGGATACAGGCCCAGAATGAAAGCTTGGGTTGACTAGAGTCTCTTCAGGTGCCTAAAAGGAGCTTGTGCCTTGGATGCTTGGCACAGCTGGGACCACCGGGTTCACTCTTATTCTTAACTTCAAGAAGAATATCAGCCTGCTGCTTCGCTGGGGACTTGGGAGGTTAAATGCCCTGGAGGAAACAGTCATTTGCTTATATCCAGATTCCTTTTAAAGAGTACTTGGATCTCAGTAAATGCCTATCCCAGGGAAAATAAATCTGTATGCACACTACAATTCAAGTAAAAGCATTTATAACTTTTAGAGCTTCATGGACCTGCCAGTCCTCCAGGGAAAATGTGTTTGGTTACCTTTTTTGTTTTGTTTTGTTTTGTTTTCTCCAGATTCTTTTCTTGGTGACTGCCTGTCCTGATCTTCCTAGCTCAGTTAGTGGTATCCTTAAGAGAAGATGAGCCAGATTATGGCCCTTGCAGGTTCATTCCCACTCAGTGAAGGCAACATTACTAACAAAAGCCAGTGACGTATGAAAGGCTGTGCTGATAAAGCTGAGGGAGCTCTGCAGAGGTTATCCAGTGTGCCTAATGTTTGAACTTCAGTTAGAGCTTGTTGCCAAGATGATTTCAAAGTAAATTGGGCACATACTCAGGAGAAGACCTCCAGAGGTACTCATCTTCATCCTTCTACTAAGCTCCTAGGAACAGGCTCCTTTCTGTGGGTTTCAAAAAGTGGCATTAATCCTAATCCTGCAGATTTTCATAAGAGTGAAATTCTTCAACATCATCTCTCCAGTATCTGGTTATTTCTCAGTACCATGTTTTGGGCTGTTTTTTGAGGAAAGAAAACAAAATCTTCTTTCAACTCCCTAGTCTGTGTGAAAGTGTCAAGGTTTACAGCCACGATTTCAAATGCTCTTAATATTACTGGAAGCATAGAGTTAAATTATAGAGTTGTAAAGTTACTTTATAGTGATAATGCTGTCAAGCATCAATATCTCTGCCCCAGGGCATCATGGAAACTCAGTTAATGATATAAGAAACTGATATTTTTCAGGGTTGCAGCTGTTGGCTCATACCCAGAAGGAATCTGTGTGTTTGTTCATATCGGGTGTATACAGGGGGACCTGCTCAAAGAAAATTAAGAAACAGTGAAAGTCTGTTTAATGAAGTGCAGTGAAATGAAAGTGCAAAGCAGTTCATGATGTTGCTGTATGCACACCCCTTTCCCTCACAGAGTTCTATACAGTGGACAGTGCTGTAGAAAAATACTTATTTTACTGTAAGAGAGGGTGTTTGTGGGAGAAAGTGTATATTTTTATGTAAATTTGTTTATCTAGTTCCCTGTAGCACTGACTGCATGAATCTTTGCAGACACCATCTGGGAGTATCAGTAAAGAAATTAAAATTAAGGCAAGTGACTCCAGTCAGCTTAGGAATATCTATAATTTTTGTAATGGATTTCTTAGCATCTGTATCCCAAAGTGCTTTGATAGCCTCAGATGAAAGATACTATAAAAGTGCAAAGTGTTATTATAAAGATATTTTTTTCTTCTAAAGGTGTGGGTTTTTTTTTTTTCCGAAATGGAGAATATCGGTCTTGGAAGGCATCTTCAAAGTATTTCCTGCTGATTTAACCAAATTATTCCAGTTACCTTTTGGCTACCAGCCAGGTATCAAATACCATGCATGTGAGTGGGGGAAGTGGTCTTGCGGCTAACTGCAGCAGTAAGAGTGGTCTTGAGTAACCGGTTGGTTTCTCTGTGTGCCCAGGTGCTTTGCATGCTGCTGGTTTGGTAAGCATTCCCATGGCTTTCTGTGGGAAGGGCAGGTCAGACTCATGGTCTTGCCTTCAGTAGAAGTGAAAGGGAGTTTGTAAGCTGAGGATCTAGTCTTGAGGAGAATGAAGCATCAAAGGTACTGATTTGAAGGTGCAAGTTAGACTGATCACCATGCTTTACTCCAGAGTTTGTTGTCCTGAGCATTGTAAAGGGGGACCCCATATGAGGGTATAGATTAATTTCCTTCTTGTGTACACAGGTTTCTTTCCCAGGGATACTAAGGTACAGGGAAGAGAAGAGATCGTTATTGTGGGACCAGAATGTAAGCAGGGTACATATCCAGACCCATAGAAATGCCCTCAAGTCAATTCTGGATATAAATGCAGGATCCTGTGCAGAAAGACTTCAGTAGCTGTGAGCCTGGACCAGGGCATTTGCACAGGTTGACTTGACAGATGTCAATATTTACAACCTTATTAGGGAACAGGGACCTTGTGGACAGTAGGAGCACAAGCATCCTAGAGACACGTGCAAATATTGTTCCTCGTTCCTGCCAGTGCCTCCTGCACTCAGTGCTGGCAGAGAATGTGCTCTTTGGCCTAGGGATGTGTCCAGTGACACAGGAAGACTGATCCTTATAAGACTGCCAAGGTGAGGAAGCTCAGTTCTAAAAGTGATATTCTAGCCAGTGCAGCATTTGGGGTTTCTGTTGAGACACTACATGTGGTGCAAAACTGTCACTGGAGCTCTACTGATTGAAGCCCTCATCATTGCTTTTTATTCAAACTATCAGTGGCTTATAGTTGCTAGCACAGAACTAACTCAAAATTGTTTTGACGGTGGCATAAAAAAATAATAAAATTTGCCACTTAATAATAAAAATTGTTACATTTTTATATTATTATTTCTTTTGCACACAGGAGAAAATAACTTAGACCAAGGACAAGTTAAGCTCTTGCTGAATGGAAGGTGAAGTTGATTACATGAGTGATTGCAGAGTTATGTCTAATATAAACAAGGGGGGAAGCTCCCTCCAGGCACTGCTATCCATCCTTCTTGGAACTGGCTTTCAAGGTTTGAACACGTCTCATGAACTGGTTTTTCTACAAACTTGTATTTTTCCTTTGTCTTATAAGCAACTTAGACAAAACTAAGCATATGTAACTGATAGTGAGGCTCTTGGGTGCTCAGAACACCATACAAATGCTATTAGACCCATAGTTAAAATAATTCTTCGGTAAATGTTAAATTCCTATTAGTAACACTTGCTAAACTTAAGTGCAAAGGAAAGGGCAAGGCTAATCTAAAAGGCAATGGAGAGCAGGGCTAAAAAGATATTAACAATTTGTTGGAAATGTCTGAGGGGAGTGGTTAATATGACTAAAGAGTAACATCTGTGGGTTGAAGGTGGAGGTTGGGAGAGGGCTTTAGCCAGTGCGGTGCTTTGGAGCTTTCCCAAATGTCAATGGGATTGAAGAGAAAAAAGCCATTAAGAATGAGGCGGTTTTCAAAAGCAATAAACAGAGAAACTGCAGTGTGTCTGCAGCAGGTCTCTGCTTTTCTGCCAGCCTGTAGTGGTGTTTGTGTGTCTCCATGTTTGTCATCTTTTTCCTTTTCTCTGTGTCACTTCTCTTCTGGATGCGTCTTCTCCCCTGTGCCTGCCTGTCTCGTATCTTCATCCTCAGCATCTTGTTTGCAGTTTTAGGTTGTTACCCCTGCCTTGCCATCATCTCATCTGCATTTTTGCAGGTGTTGTTGCATTAATCAGACACACCCACTGTCTGCTTTTTGTTCATTTCTTGCTGTGGTTCACCTAAACGATTCCTTATTTTCTTTTATATTTTGCCATTTAAAGACTCAGAAGGGCTTATTGGTGATGAAAAGGAATTCTAGGGTGGGAGCAGAAGTTATTTTTAACTACTACTTTAGTCCCAAATATCAACAACCTGAAAGGGATTCAGAGATGTTTTTTAGGAAAAGAAATTAGTGTCTTTATGTCTGGATGTCTGTCTTTCGCAGCTGCTTGACCAATTGCAAATGAATTTGACAGTGATAAAGGTCTCATAGATATTACATTCCTACGAGTTTCATGAAAAATTGCTGGCTGAATGAGTAGAGACCAAAATTAATCTCTCCAGTGGGGACAGCTACATCTCTATTGTTAGAAATCAGAGGACAGTAGGCATAAAAGTCACAGGCACAGATCCCACATCTCCTTGCCATCCTGAGCATGTCACTAGTGAGTGGAGACCTCACTTTCCTTTTCTCTACAAACTTTTACCCCTAACACCTATGCAAACCTTAACAAAAGATATCTCATGGCATCCTGAAAAGCAGATTCCATCTTCTCTATCAAGCCACTGCTGAAAGAGGCCAGGAACCTGGCAGATACAGTTCACAAGCAGAGAATACCTGTTCAAGCCAAATCCAATACGTGCCCCCCCCAAGCCAGCAGTGTTTCGTCTCACCTACAGGTGAAACTTTGTCCAGGGTTCAGATCAACCAAGTCTGAACATGTCTCAGGCAGAAACTAAAGATAATCTGCAGCTCTGATCTAGTCTTCAGAACCCTTTGTGTTTTGATAAGAGCAGGATGGGTCTGATTCTCCCATGTCTCATCTCTTAATGGAAGAACAGTCAAATCAGCTCAGATCAAAACCAGTGCTCTGCAGTGTCTTGTCTCTGACAGAGGCCAAAACAGATGCCTGAGAAGAATATAATAATAGAATAAGCGTATAACAATACTTCCCCTGAATATTCTTCTAGCTTCCAGCAATTAGTGGTTTGGGGATCCCAGAGCCAGAGATGTTGATTATGTCTGCAGTAACACTCAATGGATTTGTCTCCCATGAACTTGTATGCATTTTTAGCATCCACAGCATTCCTTGCTAGGGATTTCCACAGCTTAATAATATCTTGTTTGTTTTAAGCCTACCACCTGCGAGCTTTGCTTTGTGATTCCTAATTGTTATACTGGAAGCAGCATTGATCCCCATCTGCTTTCCCCATGGCACTCATATCAGCCACCTTTTTGTCACGTTTGGAGTCTCCTAGCCTACCTAGTTATTTGCTGTCTGAGTATTTATCCTGTACATCATAAGCAGAAAAATATTACCAGATCAAAATAATTCCTTCATTTCTAGAGTTGGTATATCATCTTACACATTCTTTCTAGGTATACACAGCTGTATGTGTTGCCAAGCAATGAAGAATCAACCCCAGTGACTCTAATGGCAGAACCTGTATTTGCTCTGTGTTATGATTCTTACTTGCACTCAGGATAAATCCTGCCCTGGTCACACAAGCAGCAGGTGTAAGCACCAAAATAAGAGATAACGGCTTTCGGTTTCAGAGTACCCACTGTATCATCATATGTTCGCTTCCTCATGAACTGAACAGTCTGTGTGTTCTGCTGTACTCTTCTTTTTCCCAAAACTTAGGAGGGATTCGATGTTTGTTAAATCAACTGAATTTCTGTTCAGCATAGGCTGGAGTTTTGGTCATCTGGTTAAAAGAGTCTAGGAACCAACTCCTGCTAGAGGAATACACGGGCTTCGAAAATCGCAACATCCCAAATACCTCGCTTTCTGTGATTATGATGGGTGTGCATCACTCTTCCTCAGCAAACCAGCTTCTGGATAACCTGCTTCCACAGTCAGGTTGCATTCACGATTCTGTCAGGCCAGTTATTTCCTTTTTTAAAACTAAGCAATCTTTATTAAACCAGCAACTGTCATCTGGTGCCACAAAAGACCAAATGATAGATGACAATCCATTCATCTTTTCTTCATCGGCCAGCCCCTCAAGAAATCTAGTGTGCAGGTTAACTACTCAAGACCTCTCAGCTAGCAAGGAGGGATCTGAAGGCAGTGGGGTGTCGTGTGTAGCCAAAGCTTACCTTGGATTGGTTTATTCAGACATTTGCCTGGAGCAGTGTTGGAGGACGTACAAAGTGAGATCTCTTTGCGCCATATCAAAACATGACAAATCTCAAGCTTCCTTTCAATAAATCCTTAAACAGGCCATTCAAGTGGAACATAGCTGGTTTAATTAAGGTGGGGGATGGAAATGGCTTTGTGGATTCAGCTGTGTTTCTGGTGACTTTCTAAAGGAGAGGCAGCTGGACTGCTAACACTCCTACATGGTCGAGCCAGGACTGCATGGTTCTGACAGCCCAAGGGGGAGAAAGTCTACAGTACTTCAGTCCCATTATTCCTGTTTTCAAGCCTTTTCATCTTGGAGTTCCTGTGGATTTCTTCAAAATCTGGTAAGTGGCTGGCTCTGTTGGGAGAATATAGCTTCAATCTCCTTGTCTCAAACCGTGTAGCAGCAACACTTCCCCTTGAGAAGATGGCCATGACTGTGCCTGTTAGCAGTCTCATAATTTCACATTCTTGCTCTGATACTGTGAAAATGTGAGACTAGGCTATTTCAGGGCCAACAGGGTTAGCATCATTGTGTCCCTTTTTCCTTACTTAATGATTCCTCTTTGCACCGCATCCCTCACATGTCTGCCAAGTAGAATTTGTTGCATTGACTTTCTTTCCAAAGACTGCCCAGAAGGACAGCTTTCCTTCAACCAGGACACAGAAAGGGCCTGTGTCTCCAGAACCATCAATATTTTTCTTGAGATGATAAATGAACTGCCAATAAACCGAGGCAGCTGCCAGATCCATCTGAGAAACAGACCTTCAGACCCAATTTATCCATGCTTGGTTTATTTATGTGTCTGGAAACTTTAGAGATGCAAACAGAGGACTAACCACTCTGAGGCAGCCACCAAGAATTAGGTGGTATAGAGAGATGCAGTGGGAGTTTATGGACTGGTTCAGATACATTAGCTATTACTCTGTGCTAGCCTATCTCAAACAAGAAAATGGCTTGAGATTCATCAAAGGAACACTGCAGAAAAGAAACAAAACTCTCAAACCAAGACCTAAATTCCCATACTTGCGATATGTTTTTCTCCATTTTTTCTGGTCTTTCTTGCCTGTAATTCAGCTTTTTGCATAATTTTGCATAATCTCTGAGATTTGTGTAGTCAAGATTTTTCTGAGGTGATAAGGCTGATCATGTTGTGCCTGGAGGGATGGGACCAGTGTACGTGCTTCAACAAGTAAGGGTTGCAGAGACCAATCTGGTTTTGCACCAGCCGACACAGTTGGTAACAGCAGACAGTCTTTGTGTTCAGGATCCTTTTACTGGGCAGCAGCCCTGCGTGTGTGTGTTTCACACACATTTAGCCCAACACTTCCGAGCCTGTTTTTTTGGTTCCAACCAGAAAGAGTTCTCAGAGGTATGCAGTTTGGGCAAGATTTATGAAAACAGGCAGCTGAGCAAAAGAAAGAGACTCAACTAATGCCTATGTTGGGAGGAAGGTGGGAGGGGGGTTAAATGTTAGCACACACCAGAGAGTCTGTAAGGGGAGTTGCTGTAAAATGCTCCAACACAGGGAGAATTTTGGCTGGCACACAACCTATATTGCTGGTGAAACCAGGGGTAGGGACTGGGTGTCAGTAGTTGCGCTGTTGGTGGGACAATTACTTTCCATTTCAGAATCATCCGGGCCTGAGGCAGAGCCTGTGCGACCCAGGAGCACCCGCTCGAGCCCTTTGCTGATGGGGGGAGCGACTCGAGCAAGTCCAAGGCAGCGGGACCAGCGAGGGCGAGCACTCAGTGGGCACTCGGTGTCAGCATTGAGGAAGAGTGGAGGCCCACCAGCCTGGTGCCTCTTGCCACCTCCCTGCAGTTATTTCCCAGTGTCAGGCTGGGGCTAGTGAAATGCTTTCCCCCTCCCCACCTTGCCTGCCTGCCTGCCACGCTTGCCTGTAGTTCAAGTGCCCTCTTCTGGCACTAAATGTTTCATTCCTCAATGGCAGCCGGCTGAAGAGAAGTGGATGCTTTTCTGATGGCTGCTGAAATCAGGAATAAAGCAGGTTTTCTCCTCCTTTGCTTCCCATCTGTGTCCCGGGCTGCCTTGGCAGGCAAGAGAAGGCGCCTGCCTGTAGTATCAGCCTCGCCAGGTCAAAGCTTTTCTGTGCAACTGTGCTGAGATGAGATTTTGTTTCCATCTGAAGTCATTACATCGAGATGCTTTTATTCTCATTTGTCTTTTTCTTTTCCCTGCCTTATCTTTAGCTGATGTAAATCCGTAGCTATCTTGATTTACACCAGCTGAGACTGCGGTGGCCTTTTCCTGCTTATGTTTTCTGCCCTCTGTTGTATAAATCGTCTCTTGGCTATTCTTGACCTGTTGATGTCAGTAGTTTTCACTGTGAATCCCAATGGGATCTAGGTTTGACCTCTGTTGATTACCAGGGAATGTTTGGTGATGAAATGTGGGGAGAGGAGAACGTGCAGCCACTGTCGGTGACGTTTGCATACCAAGCGCTTGGGAAAGGAAAGTTTTGATACACTAGTTAATGTGAATTCAAGGTTAGCAGTAAACAGCACAGCAACTGCATCTGTCTGCAGAGGGGTTTAAAATCAGCCTTTAATAAGAAAAAGGAGTTTCCTGCACTGCTTTATCGCATCACTTACCATCAGAGGTCTTTGCATGTGCTTTGGATTTTTCTCTGCGTTTAAGGAGCATTTCAAGCCATAATTGATTATAGCTGAATTTGTGTTACAAAGCAGGGAACAGCAGGTCAGGACATTTACGCTATGAGACGAGACTGAGCCCGATTCCCATTTAGATCGTTTATAGCAGAAGGGTAGTGTTTTTTCTCCTGGTAACAAGCAGTGTCTCAGCTATTGAGTACAACGCTGTATTAATAATTCTGTACTTATTGTAAGCTCTCTGAATGCAAATCCCTCACACACGAGCTGGAATGACATAAACTCGTTTAGGAAGCACACATACAATTTGTACTGCCCTCCACTGGGTTTATGAGGAGTAAAAGGAGCTGGAGTCAGGGATGCCAGATTTTGCAAAGTGCCGAGCTGGAAGTGAAAATCCAGCTTCTCCCTTCAAGGTGAAAAGGACACAGCAGATTTTGGTCTGCCTTCAGTGGTCCCTGCTCTGTTATGTGGACTTTAAAACTGTCACATGCTGACATTATTTTTTCCTGGTCATTTCACTATTAGTTAAATAAGGTCTCAGGACTGAAGTTCAGGAAATGTGGCTTCTAATCATGCGTTTTTATTTAAACTCGGTGCCTGTCTTTCATGTTGCATTCCCTCTCGGTCCTGGGTGTTGGGAGGTACTTAGGCAGAGCTGGTCTGTGGCTGAGGGCAAGTACAGCACCCTCACGTGTTACCACACCAAAACCAGGAGTGCAGGGACACGTGTCATCATGTGCCCACTGAGATAATGTAGGAGTTTCCAAGCCAATACAAGTGGGGATATTTAAGTAGTTAATTTGAACAGACATCATTGAAGATGATAGATAATACTCAGAATTTATCTTGTGACTCTCAAAATGATTATTCCAAATATGCTATAAGGTAAAATAAACATAGTCATCTTCTTAACATTTCATTTTAAGGCTGCTGCTCTGCATAGGAAAATATGTATGTGTGAGGGCATGCATACATTAGATATGCATATATACCAGAACTTCTTTCTTTTTTTATGTTTTCAAGATTCCTGAAGTAAATGAATAATGACAGAGAGAAACTCGCAGGCCCCTCTTTGTGTGTGGAGGCTCCAAGCCACCACTGCAGTGAACAAAGATGCCCCTCTATCAGTCCTCTGCAGACAGCCCTGGAACTGGAGCAGCCCCGAGTGATGGTGCTGAGAAGTTGGTGTGATAACAAGGCAAAGCAAAGTATAGCCTAACAGGATGACAGCGCAAAGCGGCAAAAATAGGTGGCTTTTGTATGACTATAATAGCACCACCTGCTTTCGGAACGTTAGTCATCCCGTAAATGTGTCCATTCCAGCGAATATCCTTGAGGGAGCTGACACAGAAATCCATAGAAACGAGGCACTGAATCTGAGCAGAGAAAAGGGAGAAGAGCGAGGACTTGCCAGGCTGAAAGGAGCCTGCTGAGCCAGGGGAGAGGGGCAGCCTGGAAATGTGTGTGTGCATCTGTGAGTGTGTATGGGGCAGCAGAGAAGTGCGTATGCTTCTTGAAGGGAAGAATTTGTTTCCTTCTCATCAACCCTCAGCCCCTGCTGCTTTCTTTGATTTTTCTCTAGCAGGGCCAATCTAGGCACTCAGTGATGATAAATAACCCAGTATTACAAGGTGACAGGCACAGTGACACGATAATATGGAGAGAAAGAGAAGAACCCAAAGGGACAGAGTTTCTGTGCAATTTATTTATTTCCCAAGTGTGCTTTGTGGTGCAGGCAGTTTAGGAACCCCCTCCCATTGGCTCCTGCTACAGCCTGGTGGGGTCTCTTCGGGGGGAGCCTGACAAACCTCTAGCCTTGCTAGCATAAACAGTCTCCCCCAAAAGCTGTCTTTTTCCACGTGAGCTTTGTCTGCAGTGACCTTGATAAGGTGTTTCAGTCTCGTTTTGATTAAGGGTGTTTTGGGACCTTGTGTCTGGTTTGTAGTTAAGGGGTAGCTCTGCCCATCAGGACACCTGCATTTGGCCGTGAGCCCCATCGCCGATTGCATGCCCGGCCTCCGGCAAGTCACACCATCTTCCTCCCTGCGTTTCCTGATTAGCAGGCTTTCAGCTCTCTGATCGCAACGGGGTTTTTTAACATCGCGTTTGTGTGCAATTTCCCGGACTTTGCCAAAGCAAACGGTGAGCAGAAGTGGTGTTGTGCTGACACACACGGTACATCGGCAGGGCCGAGCCTTCAGCTTCACAAAGCAGGATGCTGCTGCTTGAGCTAACAGAATAGCAAGTTGTCGTTCTCTGTTGGACCAACGTAAGGAAAGAAAAAAAGGTACATTTTGCCAGAGGGTTTCCTGGCCGTTTACTGATGAGTAGGGATGTTAAGACTTGGTGTCTGAATTCTGTTTATGGCTCTGTAAAGAGCTTGCAGACTCAGTGCCTGTCCTTTCCCAGCCTTTTCTTGGGTGAAAATGCAGGACAGGAGAAATGGCGTTGTCTAGACGATGACACAGGGCTAGGACACAGTCTAGTGAGATAAAAGGAGAAAGGAACAGGCATACAGAGCAAAGTGATTTGCCTAAATCTGCACAACCAGATCTCCTGACTCCTTCACTCTCCCTCCTGTGGCTTCTCCTTAGGAGATGAAGTTGATTGATTGAAATTGCCCTTTTTACTGATTACCATTTTAATAATCTAACCAGTAATGTCAGAAATCCAGCATGAGGGATGTTTTTTTAGTGCAGTCTGTTTGTTACTTGTATTTCTCACAGGTGGGCACCAAAATCGGACTAGTTGTGTTCTCTTTTTATTTACATTTGGGTTCGTGTCCTTGTCATCAAGGTATAGCACAGTGTTTCTGCTACAGTTGCATTCTCACACGACAAGGGAATATTCTTATTACAAGGAAGTGAAAATTAAAAACAAACCCACCACGCCCAATAAATCAGTCTTCAAAAATAAATCTTGATCTTACAGGTCTTGGGAAAATCTCTCAGAATATTCACGCATGCTCCATCTCCTTGACGATTGTCACCCTGTGTAAAATTCCGGTTTTCTGAGTGTGGGTTGGAAACTTGACTGTCTTCTGCTTTGACATTTCTCTCTCCTCTCAGCCCCCTTTGCCTGTTCTCAGTCGCTTCTCATACCACATCTCCCTCCAGTGCTGATAGGGAGTCTCTGCCTTGGAGCTTTACATGCACTTAACTGACCACCCAATTCCTTCCAGGTTTTAAATAGGTGAATAATAACCCAGCTTCATGCCCCAGGGTTTTGATTCTTGATGGGTTTTCCCACATGCTGTCAGCCTGCAAATAAATAATACCTGCAAGAAAAAGGGACTAAAATCATCGCGGCTCTTTTCGCTGAGAGCCAAATGCACCAGTGGCTGGAATGTAAGAAGAAAGGATATTCCTATTCCCTACTCATTTGGCTGACAGCATTTTACTGAGAGTAATAAATCTTCATTGGAAACTCAGATGAAAATGGAAGAGGAATGAGAGTGCTGCAGGGAAGAAGCTGAGGAGGGGGCTTGTGTCTCTCTGGAAGCGCAGCCCCAGAGGGAGAGCAAAAGGGCTACAGAAGCCCCCTTGCTCCTGGGTCCCAAATGGCCCTTAGTGGCCATGACTGGGCCTGACAGCTCACTCCCCCCGGCCCTGGCCTGTGCCCTGTGTTCCAGGGCTGGGAGGAGCAGGGGTTGTGTCGGCCCTGCAGTGGCCTTAATACGCACCTGAGCAGTGAGCAGAGGGGCCAGGAATAGATTGTAGAGATCTAGAGCAGCTGGCTGCTGTGCTAGCTCTTTAACCCTTCAGGAGCTAGCGCCTTCCCACAGCCTCAAGAGCAAACAAGGACAAGAAAAGCAGCCGCAGAGCCGGAACATTTTATTTCCCCTACTGGGCCTGCCAATTAACCCTGTCAGGAGCTGGAAAACCACACTGGGCGCATCAACAGAAAATGAGCTGAGGAGGGAGAGTGCGTGAGGAAGGCAGTGCTGAGATCTAATCAGCTCCCCATCTCCCCGGAAGAGTTGAACTGTGGCACAGGGACAGCGGGGTGAGTTTGCAAACACTTCTGCACTTCAGAAAGCGCTGCGGGGCAAACGGAGACACAAGACCAGCTCCTGGTGGGAGTCTGTCTCCGAGATATCTGGCTGTTGTGTGTCTGTCACTTTGCAAATGCCCCTGTTCCTGTCCGCCCCCAGGTTGCTGTATTATCTGTGTTGGCTTTGCAGTGGGTTTGGTGAGGGCGTGAAGAAGGAGGCAGCAAAGGTTTCCCCTGCCCAAGAGCTGAGACTCCCCGCCCCGACTCATCGTGCTCTAGCTCTGCTTCAGCGCTTGGGTCTGCATGTTTTCCCTGCAGCAGTAGAAAAGCTGATTGCCTCTTCTTTCCTCCAAGTAGTGGAGAGCTTGTCCTGGACTGAAAATGAGGGTAACTGGATGAGTTGAAGAAGTATGGGTCATGCAGGATGTATTTTGTTTGTCCCCCTTTGACAAGCCGTCAGATGATGTGTAGAGAGCGGGGTCAGTCAGGCTTGGTGTCACGCAGGGGGAGGCTTGGTCCATTCACTGTGAGGATGATGAAGAAGAGACTGTACATTGGGTCTGTTTGGCAGCTTGGGTGCAGGATTGTTGAAGAGTTGGCTACTTTCCTACAGCAACAGCCTGACGAGTTTCTATTGAAATCATCCAAGTGACACCAAAGATGAAATCTGTCCCACAGTCACCGCTGTTGCCTTTGGATCAACAAAGCACAGGGAGCCACAGCAGAGAGGCAGGCACAGTGTTTAATTAGCATTGCTTCTATTCCTTTCTGTAGAAAGAAATCCTTCTTTCCACTTGTTACTTTCTTTGGGAATAAAAATCAGGTGTTGCACCATCTGCTGTGGGACCTTCGGCCTGGCAGAATGGTCGGGTGTGCAGTTACAGGTGAGCCCAGAACAGCCCTGCAAGCCTGCTTGCACCCCCAGCCTCTCACCACACCATGAATACTTCACTGCTCCCTAATCCTCTCACTGCTAATTGCTTTTCTAGTGCCTCTTGGACGCTGGAGAGCTGTGAGGGGGTGACATGCAGCACCCTCCCAGCCTCAGCAGAAAAAGGTGGGATGGCTTTGGCAGTGAAAAATAGCACAAATGGAAAAAGAGGAGCTGCTTTGGAGTTGAGTGATACAGAGTTAATATTCTGATTCTCAGGCCATGAAATCAATCTTCCAGGTGAATTTGTGGTCTCTTGAATTCATTTTGGGCATGACACGCACCTCAAATGGAACTGGCTGCAGGTCTTGACGTCAGTAAGTGCTTTCTTCCCTTCAAAAGAACACAGCTTGGATTTCATCTTGTTTTTACACCTTCACTTCTCCTTGTAAGGCTCATTGTCACCACTGGGTCTGGTGTCATCCAACTGCGGCAGCGAGACCAACACTCTGAGCTGCAGAAATTCCCAGAGCACAACACTCGGCAGCTGCCAAAGCTTTCTGCTGGCACTTGCTCAGGGCAAGAGGGAGAGAGAAATATCACTTTGTCTGCCTTCCTTCATTGCTGCCCACCAGGAAACCAGCACAGACAGCACTTTGCTCCTCTGTTTGAGAGACACACAGGTTAGATGAGCGAGGCAGACGCCTTGAGCTTTTTTGGCCTTTTCAACAACCCATGTCCCCTTTGTCCCATCCCACATTTTTCCACTCAGGTGGCTGCTGCCCCATATCACCACTCCCTAGAAGCCTGGCAGAGGAAATAGCATATTGCTGTGCTTTTCTTCTAGTGTATCCCACCTGCCAAAGTCCTTGCCTTAAATGGCATGTCTAATTATTTTGGGCATGAGAGATGGTGATGACTGCATTTGGGCACACAAGAAAAGGATACTTTCAGCAAGGCAGCTCTGAGGAAGATCAGACATGGCTGATGGTTGTGGGGACAACTTCCCCCTCACCAACTTTCTCCACCCAGCTTATTGCCTTCTGGCTCATAGGTGGCTTGCTGCCTCCATCTAAATTGAGGTGATGATAAATGTGCTAAATCCTTTCTTTGTGGAATAAATTCTGCAAGTTGAGAATGTCAGCCCTTGTGTCTCTCTTTTCCAGCTAGCTCAGCTCTGAGCAGCGGAGCAGCCAGTTTGAATGACAAGAAGAGGCATCCTAAGTTCAGATATTACAAGATATTGCATGTGGGAGAAAGAGTGAATTTAGTGCTTGTAACAGCTCTGCAATGAGCAGTACAAAACTGGCCGCAGGTACAGAAAAGGTGCAAAGTGTTGTGCAGATCCTTTCCTATCTGAGCTATCTGGAGCCTTTCTCTGAAACTGCCAGCAAGGGGGAGGGGGGGCATGTTTGAATGTGTCTAGTGCTGCTTTGGTGGGTGTTGTGCTGGCTTGGGGACCTGACATGGGCACACGGTGTGTGCATAATTCCCTGTCAGCAAGGTCATCCTTTCCCAGTCCTTCACCAAGCGGCAGGAGCAGGATTGTATGCAGCCTGCAAAACTGGCCATGACACTTTCCCCTTCCTCCTTGCAGCAGCAAGCTCCCAGGCTGACCTGAGAAAGTCATTGAGGCCCAGATGCATATTGGTGAGCTGTGCAGCTTCTTGTCCTCTGTCTTCCCTTAAACTTGCTGGGTTTGTCTTCTCATTCCCCCATTGCTCACCCCACATTCTCCCCTGGTCCACAGGCTAAAGCATGTTTCCAAGGTTTGCCTCTGCCATCTCCTCTCTTCTGAATGTTCTCCAGCTGTTCACATCCCTGATATTTGGCAGCAAGGAGTTCCACAGGTCACTACTGTATATGGGGAATCCGGTGTCCTGAGCAAACCCTCTGTACAAGGTCAAGACCTGTCTGATCCAGCCTTTCTATAGCAGTGCTGCACACTTTGGCAAAGCTTCTGCTTGACTGAACAGATATAAAGCTGAATTTAACTGGGAGATGTGTAATTACATCGCCCCAAAATGGCTTTAAAATGCCTAGTTATAGTATGAAGAAATGTTTTGCTATATTTATTTTGAATTGTATTAGGGGAAAGATCTTTCCCTCCTCAAGACAATATAGAAATGGGAAATAAACCTTCTTTTCCAGTGCAGAGAATGTAGCCACCCCAGGCAGCTGGTGTGCAGCAGAAAATTCAGGCAACCAAACTACCCAAACTTGTTTCCATGTCCCACTAGGATGAAATGCACAAAAACGTAATAAAAGGAATCATGATTTAGCAGTTAAGAGTGAATCAGGTGAAAAAAAATCTTTCTTCTTGGTGCTATTTGGTGCTATTGGTGCAGCTTAAGACAGAATACATTGAGATTAATTATGTTTCAAAATGAGTGATCTTTAGAGATGGGGCAGTTTATTAGGAGAGGCTGGAATTGTTAAAGACAGGTTTTCTATGCATCAAAACAGTTCATATGAGGCTCAAGTCTTGGCTGGTCTGACCTCAGGCAACAGTATGCACGTTGATAAAGATTTTAGTGGCAATAAAGTTTTACTGAATAGCACTAAAGATGAAGCAAACTGGGAGACATAAGGCAGCAGAAACCAAAGTATTCACCCAGTTTTTGCAATCAGGGCATCGAGAACTTCCTGATCCAGGGAGTGCATCAGGCTATCATCTTTAATAGACGCTGATCTATTTGTGATTCCCAATTTAGTATCTAAATATTAGTTACAGCAGTGCTTCAAAGATTAAGAATCTGTAAAGAACATAAAAATGTAAGAAGATACGATAGCTTAAAAGGAAATAAAAGACAAACATGTTTGGTTATTTTTTTTCCCAATCTTGCTCCGTAAGAGAGGGGCAACAATTTAATTTATAAACAACAAAAGGAACGCTGTTTCTGGACCAGTCATGTCTTGACCTCATATGGAAGGCTTACTCAATATAATAAATGCCCAAGATTTGGAGGGCAGATCTGCTGTGATTCCTCCACTCCTGCTCTGGTGATGCAGCATTGCTACCCCTCTCCTCATTGAAAGTGCGAGTGGGTGGGTGGAGCTGATACTGGTACCGTGATCACTACCCAGCCACACTTACGTCCTGGCATAGCGCAAATGCTCCCCAGTGTTGGCCTACAGCTTTGTGTGGGGATTTCCCAGCTTCTATGTGCCCTGTAATAGCGGAATGTTCATCCCCTTGTGACTAAATGAATGACACTGGGTCAAGAAAAAGTTGAGTGATTTGCAAAACACAAAGCACCGTTTTTTTGCCTTTACATTTGGAAATGACTGGGATGCACTTTATATAGGATAGTGTGTAGAAGCAGGTACTCTACGATAAGCTTGTTTGTAAGAATGGGAAATTAAATTAGGATGTTAAAATATGTTGGTTACCTAATGGTGAAGTGCAATGCCTGACATTCATCCTTTTTCTTTTTTTTCTGCTGTGGGCTTGCTTTTTGCTTTGTGTTTGAATTGTATTAGCAAAAAGATGCTTCCATGCCTCTTCAGATGTCCAGCAGGATGCAAGTCATGCTTGTGTGTGAATCCTCTTAATTGCTTTGTAAACTTTGGGGAGTAGGAATCTCTGGCAGTGGAAGAGGGAAGATTTGTACTATTCTGCAGGTTCTGTGGTCCAGAGGTATTTAGCTTAGGGTAGGAGATATAAAGCCTTCTTGGTGGTTATTCTAAAGGCGATGACATTCATAAAAAGGTTCAAAATGGAGTTCAGCTACACAATCATAACATCTTGGCAATGTTGGAAACATTTAGTGTAGAGTAGCTAATGTAATATTCCAACACACAGAGGGGCAGGTAAGGTGTTGTCACTACACAGATTGTGTTCTCCGTATTTTTGGCCTGATGCAATGTTCATTGAAGTCAGCAGCAAAATTACTATGAACACTGAAAGATCAAACCTTTGTGAAGATTAGATCCCAAATCTATACTGACTAAACCTCCTTTTTGTTGTCCCTGAAAGTTGTATAAGCTCAGGGAAGAAGATAGAAGTGGTTCTGAATTCCTCTTTTTGTCCATTTTATGATTGCTTGCTCTGAACTGAGGAGAAAAAAATGAAACGTTTCCTTGACTACAGCACTTGTGATGTCATCTGTGTTGGTTTTTTTTTTTTATTCCCTCCCTTTTAGGTTCCTTTCTGAACTCGTTCTCGTCTCTCTCCCTTTATAGCCTACAGTAGTCCTATAGGTTTTCCTGCTGCTCATTTCGCTATGACAGCATGTATCTCTTTGTTGTATCTAGGTCAGTCACTTCTCACACCCTGTGTAGTGTATTTGTCAAAGCATTGAACAGTCAGGTTTTAATGTCTGAATTGAACAATAGTATTCCAAAGGGTTACCTTCTATTGCTTTTTTTATGAAGATGGAGGACAGTCCAGGAAGTTTGGGTTTTAAAATAAGTTGCTGCTTCCTTCTCACTTTCAGATTTGGTATCTCTAGCCTGCCCTATGCTAGATGACAGTGTGATCTGTTGGCTGTGCTGGAGTGGAGAGTGTTAGAACCTGTGTGATAGTCCTGCAAAATTGCCCTTCCACTGCCTCATCCGCTAACAGCTTTCAAGTCCTGATAGTTAAGAAGAAGCCATCCTTGCACACATTTGGGTATGAGGCACTGGTGTCAGTCTTGAGATAATGGCCCGGTTTCCCTAAAAACACCTTTTCTCAAAGGTTTGGTTTGCATTTTGGAGCTCATCATTTTTGTACTCTAGGACGGCTAGTGTAACAGAAGGCTGAAATTTCTGAGTGACCAAGAAAGCAGACCTTACGAGAAGGAACCCAGAAGTAACCCTATCCCCTTTCCATCTGGCTCAGACAAAGGTTACTGCATTCACCTGTATCGAGGTCCTGCCTATGCTTTGTAGAATATTAGCTATGCAGGCTTTTTGGCCAGCTAAAGACTTTGCTGTAAAGATGTATTAATAGATGCACGTCTGTTTTTTTGCTTTAAAGCAACCCAAATGTTGTTGCTTTTTTTGTTTGTTTGTTTGTTCATCTTGGTTCCTTTCTTAGCTTAAAAATTAATTACGTGGCCATGCCACCAGGCCTCTGGGAGAAAAGGTTTCCTGCTGTGGCCATTTTAGCCTCCCCTGACTGAAGTCCAAGGCAATTCCCATTTTGTCCTGAGATCTTGCAAATAAATTGTATTGCTTTTGCATTTGTCTACATTAAGAGTTATTTGCTGCACCTTGTCCAAATTACCTAGAAAAGCTAAGGACTCTGTAGAATTTCTTTGCGTGCTTTTTTCTTTCCTCTCTATGTCCACTTCCCCAATTTTGTGTTGTCAGCAGGCTTAACCAGTTTGTAGTCAGCTTCTCTAAGCCATTTATATAAATTAGGCTTAGCAGGGGTTCCAAGGATCGTGTGGCGATGAACATTACTTTGCATTTGTTGACTTTAATTTTCTTTTGCCGTATGTTGACCCAGTTCTAGAGTAGATCTAAATTGTTGGATACTTCTTGGCTGCTTTTCTTACATCCATTATATGGCCCCACTGGCAACTGCAGGAACTCTGAAAACGACCTCACTTTAAGTCATTTACACAACCTAAAACTAGAGCAGGAAGAGGCATATTCACTGACCTAATTCAGCAGGTCTCATCGTTTAGGTCCCTTAATTACCGATGACTTTGTTTTGCTGTTCTGTAGCCTGGTCACTATCTGTTCTCATTTGCTACGCCAACTCCTTACAAAATTTCTGCTGAATGTGCAGCTTTCTGTGGAGTATTTAGCCAAGCTGCCTAAATAAGCCACAATAAATCGTATGATGTATACGTTATTCCTTGATTTACTTCCCTCTCTTTCCAAGCCAAGGAATCTTTTATAAGTTTTTGTCATAATTTCTCAACCTTAAAAAATTAAAGCCCTTGGATGGGGATCAGAAGCCTGTACTTGTCTTCCAGATACTTACAGTGACTTGGTAGTAGCAACAAATACCTTATACCATGCTCTCTAGGATCCCATGTGCAGATCCATCTCTCAAAGGATAAGTCCTCTGTGGTGGCAGCAGCCCATGCCACCCATAGTCACTGGGCCCTCTGGAAGCCTCTCTAGACTGGGAAGAACTCACAACCCCACCTTTCACTGTGTCTGGTCTCTGAATGGGTTGAGGAAGGCTACAGAAAGCTTGTCACAAACTGAGCTCTGCCTTTCACATCCCTGCCCAAGAGGAGAAGGATGGTCATTAAAACGATTTCTCTTAGGGCTCATTTACCCTGTTGTTTGCAACACGTGCTTATGACTGCTCCAAGCCTGTATGTAGCAGAGCTCCCAGAGGAGAGAACATCATGGATGTGCCCCCAGGTCTGCTGTAAATTTGACTGAGCTGATCATGTCTTTTTTTTTTTTTTTTTTTTACAGCTTGTCCAGTACTTTTAATGCTTTAACTTAATAAGAATAGACTGGTCCCATGCTCTCGGCTTCAGGGCCTTTACTCGCTATCAGTTTGGAGCAGCTGCATTTATTTGCTTCTGGGTTTAGGGGAGAGAAAACCCCTCTTGGAGCTCTCCATGGGATTGAATATTTCCATGTAAATTGTATCTGAGGGAACTGTTTGGACCAGTGATTTTAAGGACAGAGTACTGAAATTAGACCTGGGCGATGTTTTCAGAAAGGCATGTAGATACTACAGCATCATCCATCCTGTCTCCTTGTTCCAGCTGTTGAGCAGCAGGAGACTGGAGCAAGTGAGATTCCCGCTTTTCGAAAGAGACACCATTTTCTAGCACTGGATGCCACAGCATTCAGCTCTTGTTTGCCAGCCTGCCATAGCTCCAGTAAGGATTTGTAATCTGCACACAAGTAAAGCAAAGTAAGAGAGCTGCAGCACTTGTGTTGCTGCAGTGTAGGAACAGACACTGTGGGATTATGACTTTGTCTGTCCAGCACCTGAAAATAAGAATCCTATCCTTATCCTTCCAAGCAAAACAGCTCATATAGGTTCATTGTCTCCTCCAAGGTACCTCCAGATAGGAAAGGCAGACTGCCTGCCCTCCTCCTGTGGCCCCTGAAACTGGGTTTCCAATGAGACAATCAGCTTGTTTCATTTCTCCAGGGAAAGAACAGCCAGGGCTGTATTTCAATACATCAGGAGCCTCTTGAAAAGGTGAGGCCCTTTCTGTTAGTGCTGTAATGGAAGCAAAGCCTAAAGAGAAGAAATGTGACCATTTCAGGGGCACAAAGTCACCGCATTTCTGCTGTTACATTCTGGGAACAAAAATAGCAGGGACAGGTCCCAGCTGCCGGCCACAGTGTGTTTGAAAAGGTTATCAAGACATTATAGCATGTAAACAGCAGAGCTATTAGCTCTGAGCTGTGAAAAGTTTCTAACCTTCACCGCAAAAACCTTAAATTATTTTTGAAGTGTTAATGAAAGTCAGCTCTCCAAAGATGGATGTGAAGCATGGAATTGCATTAGACAAATGGCAGTAACATTTTAATAGTTATTGCTTTGAAACCCCACCCCCCTTCGAGGATTTAAGGGGGTTGGAGACCAGTCACTTTCATGAGCCTCTTTTTAAGGAGGGTAAAAATACATGGTTTATATAAACCTATTTACAAAAGCATGCAGACATTGTGGGTTTGTTTAGCATGTGTTTGGAACCCTGTTCTTACCTCCTTCCGACTCTTCTTGGAAGTGTTTAGTGGCTCAAGATGTTTAACATGGTTTGAAAGCTAGCATTACCCACTCAGGCTGCACAGTGTGTGCCCTTCATCCTCAAGTGCCTGTCGTGGATGTCTCCTTCCCACTGCACATGAAGTCAGATGCCCACAGTCCTGCATCACCCCGGACTGCCCGAAACAGCACAAAATCCTGCCTAAATCACAGGAATTCAGCAGGCAGTGCTTAGATTAGGAGAGGTGAGCCTCTAAAGATCAAGGTGTCTTGACCTGTTACAGAATTTCTCTCCCACCTCCAGTCATATCTTGACTGTGTGCATGTATTTTTATTATTTAGTTTATATTAGGAAAGATGAATCTTGCGGAGGCCTTTTGATCCCATGAGGAACTTTCACAAATGCTCCATCTGGGACACAGGGTGTAGAGAGTACATAATTCTCTGCAGGACTGGAGCCATGGAGAGCACGGTTTTGCTGTGTTGTGCCCTGGAGTACCTGCTAACGTTTCACAGCAGAAGAAGGTCAAGAAAAGAGGTAAACATGCAGACTGCATCCGTATTTAAGCACTGGGGTATCTATAAGAAGAGGTGGATTTAGCAGAGTTTCCTGCACTGAGACACACCAAGTGCTGATGAGGTTCTCATCTCCTCCTTTGGACTCCTTCTCTGAGATCCTTTTGATGCTTTTTTTATTTTTTTCCTTTGGTGCTTTTGCTTCCCTTACACATTTTTGCATGTAGAGCCAAGTTTATATAAAAGACATCTTTTTTTCAGTCACTTTTTATTGTCAGGTCAGATATTTCCCCTCTCCTCCCCTTTTTGCAACAAGGGGGAAAAACAACCCTCTCACCAGCTCCATAACCATTTCATGCATAATAACATTTTAGGCTTTTATTACTCTGTTGAGACAAAGCAGGCTCTGATGAATTTCAATTCAGTACAGAATCGACCATGCTACAGTGTCTGGTTGTACAAAGAAGAAAACCTCTCTCCAATTCAGGAACAGGTTGAAAGACCAGAAACTGTGAATATAATACCAGAGTCAATAAAGCTTAAAGCTCTGTCTGGCTTCCCCTCTAAGGAAGGTGAAACAAAATATTCCTACCCCCCCCCAAATCAATTTTAAAGCCATTGCACGGTGATGACGTTCTTCAGCGTTTTCATTGCATGCAACGTGGACTCGTTTTTGTGCTGCGTTCAGTTAAAGGGACCCTGGTAGCCCAGGCAGGTTTTGTAAATGAGTTCATTTCTGGCACTGCATCTTTTCCTAATTCTCGCCTCAATGTTTTTGAACTTTTACAATTATGTTTTCCTTTTTTTTTTTTTTTAATTCTCTCTTCTGTTGCCTTGTGCATGCAAGAAAAGCTCAAAGTACAAGGGAATGCACCAGTGAAGCTGGAATCGAGCGTTGCCAGGTGTATTTGGGAGTCTTTTAAATTTTTTTTGAGTCTATTTTTAGGTCTGCATACAGTTGCATTATTAAGCTTTTCTTCTCCAACTGTGAAGCCTACAATTGCATTTTTAAATGAAAGCTGGGGAAACCTCAGATAATCATATGGCTCCCAGAGCCTAGACTTTTGCAGAAAATACTTCAGGCCTGAAAAAAGCTGCAGTTCTTTGTAACCCTAGCTGTGCAGCCTGAGGGAAAGGGGAGCTGGATGAGGGTGGTAGCTCTCTTTTCAATTGTGTGCCCTGGCCAAATGGGTGAGGTCCCAGCCAGATGAGTCCCCTGGTAGACACTGTCACCATGCAGCTCCCACATCTCTGGTTGACAGGTCACACGTACTGGGGGGGACCCACACGGTCCCATGGCAAGGCCACAGTAGCTCTGGCTCAGGAGATGAGGCAGTGGGATGGGAAGGGGCACTGCTGACTTTACGTACCTTATTCATATTTTTCATTTACCATTTATACAAAAAAACACAGTGAATTTGGTCCTCAAGGTAACTCCTCTAAGTACCTGCCTGTTTGTATGTGCAGGAAAAGATACTGATTCACTGTATGGCACAGTTCCTTATCTCGTGTGAGGATGAGGCAGCCAGCTGAGTAAAGCTGTCTTGGACTTCAGGCTTCTCTTTCTGCAGAGTTTATCCAGCTCTTTCCTGGATTTGTCCCACATTTGCAGTGTTTGCATCTGTAGAAAGCACTGGACCAGTTTGCCAGTGTACCTCTGTGCAGTCAGATATTGCACAGGATAGGGACTGCTTTGATCAGACAGGCATTAAACTTACATCCAGGCCAAGCAAAACCCTCCCTGTATTCTTGGAATTTCAAGTGAAGGTAACATCCTTCAAGGTGAAGTGGCATGGAAAACCTTTGTAAAAGTGATTCAGGCAGCCAGCAGCAGGAACTTTGAATCTGAATTGCCTGGAAAGACTCCTACAGTTACTTGGAGTATCACATAAGCTTCCAAGGAGAAAGATTTTGGGGAAATTCAATGGAGGCTTCACATTTTTTGGACAGCAGCTGAATAGAAACCGTATGCTTAAGGCACTTCATATACTCACTCTGAGCCTTTTTCTTGTGAAATGGTTAGCATGGGATGAGTTCTCCTCACCTATAGTTATGTAAAG
This sequence comes from Eurypyga helias, assembly GCF_000690775.1. Classification (NCBI taxonomy): domain Eukaryota; kingdom Metazoa; phylum Chordata; class Aves; order Eurypygiformes; family Eurypygidae; genus Eurypyga; species Eurypyga helias. The sequence goes on from NW_010224990.1 coordinate 128,883, forward strand.
AAGTTTTTGCACCTTGGCCCTCTCATGAGAGCTGACTAATGTATTTCAGGAAATGTCATAGCACACTTCTGAGACAGGGGATGATGCTTATTACTGTACTTTAAATAGGTGATCTGCGTCAAAAGACAGGTGAAGGTTTTGAGAGGCATTTAAAATGCAGAACTTTCTCCCAAGACTTTGTAAAACACCTGGGTTTTGAACCCCTTTTAATTCCAGCAATGTCCTAGGAATTCTGGTTCCATCTTAACTGCTTGTGAAGGTTTTAGGTCTGCACATCTTGCCCAAAGGGATCTGTGGCACAATATTTTATGTTCAAAAACACCATGTAGGCAACCCAGACTTCTGGTTGACATATCTACTGCTTTCAAGTTCTGTGTAGATGCTAACAGCCTGATCCTTACGTCTTCTGTGTCATGAGAAGGGAAGGTGGCAGGACAGCAAGTTAGCTGTACCTCTCCATCTTCCATTCAGTCAAGGCCTTTGGCTTGTGACAGCAGGAAGATTTGGGGCCCTGAGAGCCTGAACACTCACTGTTGCAAGGAAAAGTTGCTTTACGCAGGGCAAGTACTTGATTCAGAGCCTTGTGCAGGCACCTTGTCAGTTCAAATTGAGCACAGAGTGCTTCAGCTGATGAGAATTTGGCCCCACCATGTCTTCTTGCAGTGCATTATTTCATGGTTACTGTTTGAAAAAAGAAAGAGATTTTAAGAAATTAAATTAAAAGAATAATAAAATTATACAGAAGTTGTTTGAGGAGTTTAAATATCCTGCTCTTGGCAATATAGCTTCATTTTCTATATAATCATTGCTTTACAGCTTTTGCGAGGGGTAAAAGCCATCCCTCGGGGTAAATTTTCCACCCCACTTGTATCCAAACCTCTTGACTCTACTGACATTCATGTCTTCAAGCCCAAATTACCGTGGCATAAGCCTCCATTTAGTGATGGTGAAGCTAAAAAGGCTTTGCGATGTGGTTTAGTTTAGCAGAAACATATCAAACCTTCTCCCAACTGATTAAGTCTGGAGCTCCTCAGGAGAATATGGTTTCTTAAGGAATGCTTGTCACTGTGTTTTTATTAATTTCAGAAATGTCTTAAATCCCACCTGCCCATCCCTCCTTTTATGGTTTCCTTTTTTTCTTGGGGTTTTTTGTTTTGGTTTTTTTTTCAGTTTTGTCCTTGGCAAGTGCCTTACTTATCTTCCTTTGCTTTCTGACATCAGTACAGATGCGCAAAGTCACTTTGCTAAATATGAAACATAACTGAATGTTTTCAGCATCAGTAGTTCTTGAAGAAAAAAAAAAAAAAGAAGTAAAGTGGGAAGAATGAGACTGAAGGAGTTGTTCTGACTACTAAGCCAAAGAAAACCTATCAAAGCATGCTCCACTCCTGAACGTGAAGTGCATGCTTTTGGCAGAGCCCGGACCCCCATACCCAGTCAACTCATCACTGCAACACTCTGGGAGGACCAAAGACGGTCTGTGGATTTGAACTGGATTAGTGAACTCCCAAAACAGTTGGTTCACTCCTCCCAGTTGTTTTGTTGGAGTCAGACATGTCTGTGCTGACTTGTACCAGCCTGAGGAATCAATGCTGTTCAAAGGCATAGCTGGTCTTTCAGCATCGTGTTGCCACAAATCTGTTTACCAGTGTAATTTGTTCTGAAACACTGAAGAACCCAATGAAACGGTGCTGCTGAAACACTCAGAGGCTGGAAAGTGGCCTGAGGACAAATGTGGCATAGTAGAACCACAGTGTGATTGTGCCATAATGACATCACTAGCAATATCGTTTGGTCTCAGTCTTGACCCGGCAGCTTGCGATTTTGTGCAGTGTTATTCCTATTACCTGCCTATTTTCCCTCCCTGGTTTTTGCCTCTACGCTGCAGTTTCCGGGTCTTTGGAGGAATAGCCTGTGCTTGGCAGCATTCCACCACACTCCCTGACCCCCACCTCCTTCCTTTGGATCACCGGGTAAAACCAGCATGTATTAGAATCATTAAGGTATTAATATTTAACAGTATTAGATCTGGAATCAAAAACACCACTGGGCTGTAGGGTTTTTTTCATCCGTGTGCAATAAATCATCATCAACCTCTGTATTTTGTTTGTGTTTCCATAGTGAGATGGAGGCATCATGAAAACAAATTCATAAGCTTTGGTTTGTTTTTATTACATATGCTGGGGACTTGCTTGTGAAAGGCAGAGTGTCGATGCAGTGGGGTATCCCCAATGCAATCACAAAGCCTCACTGAGTCCAGGAGGGGGTGTGCTTGCAAGCCACCATAATCCAGTGGAAGCCTGGAGTGTTCCAAATATTAGAGCAGCACTTGATGTGTCTGCGTCTGCTGCTTTCCACAGAGAGAAAGTACGGCAGAGCCGAAATTGCCCTGGAAAGTAATTATTGAATGGTTTCTGCTGATCCATCTGAACAGCACCGTTTACTCTAAGCCAGTCATGGTGGCAGGACTAGCTCAGGGAGTTCCTCTGCCAGTGGTTAACTCTTCCGTTGAGCAGGAGTTGTGCCTGCCCTTTGGATGTCTGCCTTTGGATCATCTGTATGGATGTGTCTGTCAGTGCACAAAGTCATCTGATTTACTGTCCAGCAGCGTAAGCAGACATCCTCCTTGAATCCCATCCCCTGTTGTTGCAGACAACCCAGTTATTTTTGGAGCCCTTTCTCTAGCTTGGGTTGCCTCACGCTGCTTAGAACTGTGTATTATCATGCTGTCCATCCAGCGTGTCTGTGTGTGTCAGTCCAGGGTGTTTCACCTCTTCTTCCCAGGAGATGTGCTTCTCATACACAGTGCACACGGGAAGAATTTCATTGCCCAGTGAATAACCACATCGCCTGTTTGTAATCCAGAAAGTGTCCTGGAGATTAAAAAGACTCTGTAACTTCCCCCACTCTTTGACAATAGCAACTGTGATCTTTGTTTTAATCGGAACAGTTTTTCTAGCTGGCAGTGCGAAAGCACTGAGCTGTCTGTCTAGCCATCATGCCGAGCCTGGTTAAATTAATATTAGCTCTGAGAAATAGGTAATTATTTTCCCTGTTTATTTGGTTGCACCTATAATTATTGCTTTACCTGGTGGGAGCCATAAGCTGCTGTAATTATGCTTCGTTAAAATGCTGATTAATAACGGCTTGCTTTTGAAAGGTGTGCTGTGGGACCTACTTTTCCCTGGCTAGGCTTATTAATTGTAATGTAGATCTATGTACCTATCTATTAGCTCTGAGCTAATATACATAGAAATGATGCTAAGATCATATTTCAGCACCTGACTTAGACTCACTAACACTAGGAATTCTAGACCTCAAGATAGTTTTTCTGGTTAAACAAAGATTCTTCCTTGCTATCAACCTTTTGCACATTTCCAAACACATCTGGAAAGGAAAAGTTGAAAAATTACAGCAAATGTGCCCTACACAGAGTACTGCTGAGCTCCTGTGTAATAGTCTTTATGTTCATGAATTTTTAGACTGTTTTAAGAAGGAAGGTCAATATCATTTCCATTTTATACATCAGAAACATGATGTTTGGAAAATGATTCACTGCACTAGAAGATATGTAGAGTATATGTAGATATGTGACAGGACAAGGGATAACAGGTTTAAATTGAAAGCTGGGAGATTTAGATTGGATGTAAGGAAGATATTCTTCATGGAGAGGGTGGTGAGGCACTGGAACAGGTTGCCCAGAGAAGCTGTGGATGCCCCATCCCTTGATGTCTTTGAGGCCAGGCTGGATGAAGCATGGAGCAACCTGGTCTAGTGGAACGTGTCCCTGCCCATGGCAGGGGTTTGGAGCTAGATGGTCTTTAAGGTTCTTTCCAACCCAAACCATTCTGTGATTCTATATGTGTTTATTTATGAGCACAGGCTTTGTCACGGTTTGGTTAGCCAAACAGTAAGAGCACACCTGACTGCTTGACATTAAGTAAGTCTGTGAAGCAGGATTTCAGCTAAAAGCTGACTTCACCAGCTACCTGCAAACTTCTGCAGTGTTATTTTGAGATAACTACTCCTACTTTTTCATTCTCTTTTGTCCATGAGCTCTGTTATCAAGCTGGAGCAGGAGGTGAACAATGTTGAAGCATCTAGATCAGAATACCACTTCATCCTTTGAGGTAGAACCAGAATGTGCCTTGAATCATTTGATAGCGATTGTTCCTAATACGGTAGCAGAACAACATTTCCACATAAGTTGAATATTTAATGCTCAGAAGTTGAGTTGTTTTCCCAAAGTTTTTTTCAGTGTTTGAGTTCCATCTGTCACCTGTATGTGTATGTGCTGCAGAGAGTGTCCTGCTCAGTGTCAGCTTAGCTGCATGGTACAGAGATTTAGGATGGGGGGGGTGGTGGGGTGGGGAATGGGATGGGATGGGACGGACAGAAGTTAAGGAGCAGTGTTCCTAGTGTTATTGAGTGATTTGATGGCCCTGGGATTCAGTACTTCTAGAGAAATAGTGTAAATATTCCTGTGATGTCACACTCTTTGCCAAGAATACCTGCCTTTGAGGTTTGAATCCTGCAAGACTGGTAAGCTCTTTGACTCGTGTGAATGAGAAATGAATATAGATTCCTTCTTTCTCTTTTTTAACACCCATTCTGTTGTGAAAATGATGCAGGCAGACTTTGATTTTAGAATTCCTTAGTCCTGAAACAGTGAAGGAGTTCATAGATAAGGTTCCCATTTGGGCCATTTCTAATAACGTGCATTAATCAAGCGTACTGTTCAGAGACATTTTTTAATTTTTCTGGGCTTCCTAAAGGTCTTATTTCTCCTAATTTTTCTTGAGTGAGTGCAACAGCTCAACCCAACCAGTACAGAGTCCAGTGACAACAAAGCACCCTTTAATAATTATCCATTCTTTAGACTTTGTGTCGAAATCTGCAGCATATGAGGATCTCTCATATAGGACAAAAGAAGCGGTTGATGCCAATGAGTGTGTTAAGGATGATTGAGTGGGCAGGAGCAGCCAGAGCTTAATGTAAGTGAGGCAAAGATTCAGTCTATAAGTTCATGAGATTGAGTCTATACGTCTTCATTAGTGCTTTATGCCTTAAAACATGGTAATGGTTTCAAGAGTGAACACTATATTTGTATATTAACTTTTTCACCTCTGAATACCTTTTTATACCTACTCTGTCTGGACCAGAACTGATATCCAGGATCATTCACTGACCTCATGTAGAGAGTGGTCCCAGCTCTTGTATGTTCTCTGTTCTTGACTTCAGTGAGATGTGGCCGTGCACTTAACTCGTTACACAGCCCGTTCTGCTCACGGCTCGTCGTGTTCAATGCAATCTTATTAAGTGCAATTGTAAGGCAGGCCCAACACTGGAGCTAGAAATTAGGGCTGTGGTGGGCAAAAAGGTTCCCTGCTGTCATGAAGAATCTGTTTTCTGACTGCTTGATCTTGTTTTGATTCAAGTCCATTTGATTTCAGGATTTCTCACTCTTTTTCCAGACATGACGAAAGGATACTGTGGGTAGGACCAGCTCCTTTGTAGCGAGCGTTTCACCCCCAGCCCCTTCTGAGCGCAGGCTCCATTTTGTGACTAGACTGAAAGCATCCAGAACAATGAAGCCCTTGGCTGCTTCTGTAGCTCTGTATCTCGGTAGAAATACTCATGGATAGATGGATATGTACCCAATGGGAAACAGAGAAGAAAGGGCCTCTCATGAGGATGTATAGGTCAGTGTGTGCATATGCTGGAAGGAAGAAGCATTGTTGTTACACATTTGGATCTCTCTGGTTCTTCCAGGTGTGGGCTATTCTAAACAGCTCATTTCTGTTTCTTTCCGTTGGCTTTTTTTTTGTTAAAAAAAAAAAAAAGTAAATCTGTGATTTATCACCATTATTCTGAAAGAGCTTCTTTGTCATAATCCCCTCAACTTGTCATGCTTGTAGAATACAATGGTTTGATCCCAGAGCTCAGGTACTACTTTGTTGTTTTCTTTTAAAATGCGCCAATGTTGCATCTCTGTGTATCCTTTTCGAGCGCAGTCTAGAACTAAGCACTGCTTTGAAGTCAAGGAAACTGAGGCACAAATCACTTGCGAGGTCACGTTATAGGCCAGAGCAAGGATATTAGGTGCCAGGCATCTCAGCCTGTTGGTGCTGGAGAAGGTACAGTGTGCAATTCAATTCTTTCTAGGAGAAAACAACTTCTAGAGAAACATGGCAAATTAAGAGGAAGTTTGTATCTGAGCTTGGACCTTGCTCATTTTCAAATGGACTTTCCATTTAATATGGAGCTGATACAAGTTCTGAACAGGAGACATCTATGTGTTGCAGATACACCTTCAAATCTTAATTTGGTGATTTGATTTGTGTAGCCAAGATCACAGAATGGTTTGGGTTGGTCCAAAGACCAAGATGAGAACAGTGATCCCAACAGCAGTGCTGAGTGCTCCTCCATTCCCATCCCACTGGAAAAAATGGCTTTTCAGAAATGTGAGTAACATTCTAAAATATGTGGTAAACTTTGGGATTGCCAGGAGCTTTGGGGGTCAAATCCCTTGATAATATGCAATTGACTGCGATGAAGAATTAACATTGTCTGTCTTCCAAGAATCTTTACATTTTTGTGTTTCCTGCATAAAGGGAAGGATGGGAAGAAAGGGATCCTTTCATTCAAACATATTTCCTCCCTCCCTTTCTAAAAAACAATGTTCATATCGGCCAACACATCTAATTGCAGGCCAGCTGATATGACTTGTGTGGCTGGCCTGACTGTTCTATTAATCTCTTAAAAACTAGCAAAAACCCTTCAGCCTCCTGGCTCAGTTTTGGGAAGGACATCGTGTTATTCACAATCATTTCCAGCTATGGTATAAATTATTTGGAAAAATTGATACTGCATATTTTAGGGACCTAGATTTCTCTGTTTCTTTTTGTCCCCCTCCCCCTTTTTCCCCTTTTTTTTTTGTTCTGATTAGACAAATGACTCATGCAAGCGAGTGTTCCCCGCAATGCCACTAATTGATGGGATGCTATACAATTGCATTGCAATAACAAAACACTTTCAGCCTCTGAGAGATTAGTTGCATTGGCCTGGGATTAAGAAACCTTTGAAATCCTGAATCTAAATTACCATTCTTTTGACTGCTGTTTGTGACGCTAATTAGCTGTGTTAATTGGATGTTTTGATACTTGAAGAGCAGAGCAATCCAAATCTATCTTTTTTTTTTTTTTTTTTGGAAAGCCAAAATTATTAATGAGTTTGGCAAGGGAGCCAGAGTTTATTTGAATGCTGTACACTTCCATATTCCCATTTTTGGTTTAGGTTGGTATTTTTGTTGTTTTTTAATGTTGCTATTATTATTTTTTAAGCACTCTGAGTGAGTAATCAGCGTAGGAGTGAATAGTAAATGTTTGAATGTGCTTTCCAACAGAGAGCTCTGATGCATCACTGTCTCCAAATTATTGAACTGCTGGAGAGAAAATATGTCCAAGCCAACATTGTTTTTATTGTTGGAGAAGTGGGGAGATGAAGACAACTAATGTGAAGCCATTTAGATGGAGGGGATCGCATCATAGGCGATCTGAAAGGAGCTCAAATTTAGGTTCTTCTGGGTTGTCCTGTAGTAGCTTGCTGTTCTTGCACCAGGCACCATGCTGCCTCCCCAGGTTCTGGACACACAGAAATGAATTGGTGTAAATAGTTGCATGGGTGTTCAGGAAGGGGTGTAGAAATACTTCAACTTGTAGGATCAAAAATCAGTATTTGCTTCCCACGGCTGTTCCTACGTACACAACCTTATGGTCTGGATTCAGTTCTGACAGACAGGCCTTCCTGGTAGTGGCCCTTTCTTGTTTCTGAGTTTAAGAGGAAAAAAAAAAAAAAAAACCCCAAACAGCAACCTATGTCAACTTCTAGAGGAACTACATTCCATTTTACTTTGAACCCAGGCCACGCTGGTTTGGTGTTTTGGAAGCAAAGCCATAGTGGGCCATGCCTTACAGTTAGGGTACAGGTGGTGACGCCATGCCTGTGCCTCAGTGCTCTCATCCGACAAGGTCTCCAGATCCCACAGGTAGCGGCACGTCAGGGAGCCCCTTGCTACTGCTGGCTGTTCTTCAGGCGCCAGGCTACACAGGGACTGAGAGAGCAGTGGTACAGGGTCTGGTGAAATCTGAGGTGGAACGGCAGTGGAGATTACAGTGTCAGTGCCTGCATCTTCTCTGTAAAGTACAGGATCTGAAGATAGCATCTTGGAAAGGACTTGCGTACCTAAAAAATATCTGCAGGGACTTCTGGCATGTCCTTCAAAAATTATGTTCCAAAATTACCTTCCTTTTAAATGCCACCTCCTCCCTTGGCTGTTTCTTTCACAGGCACAGAATTCACTCAGTTCCATTTTCTGTTGTTGTTGCTGGATTTTTAGTTCAAGTTTGAAAAGTGTTGACTGAAGAGTCGCATCCAGTTGGAGCACCATCTGGATGGGACAGGCCAGAGAGATTCACCTGCCTCTGAAAACAATCCAGAAAACCATTCAAAATCTTAATCTGTAATTACAATGTGAAACAACAAAACCCCACTTCAGCCAACTCCTTAGCAGCTTTGTGCCTTGGTCCTAGGGAGATTTGTCTTCCAGGGGAACTTAGGCAGTCAGTTCCTGGGTGAGCAAGAGGGGTGAGACTTGGTGAAAAGCTGATGGACCTGATCTGTAGGGCAGGACTGTGTTTTTCATGACTTTCAGTCTCCATCTGTCAGTGGATTCATGTGCTGACACTGACGGCTCCTTCAGAGGAAGCAGCACCTCCTGGCTTGGTGGCAGCCTGCTAGTGAGAGGGCAGAGGACAGGGCTGTGTGAGCGTCTCTCGGGGAGGCTGGAAACCGTACAGAAGTGCGATGGAGCCAGGTCCAGACATCTGCAGCCGAAACACTTCCAAAGCAGAATAAACAACACAACACTTCAGCTTTTCACCATGAACAGTAATCAGCTTTCTGTTTTCAAACAGTTGTCGAAAAACAACACAAACGCAGGAAGGGCATCAAAACTGTTCTGCAAATGTTGAGCTGACATGGGAAATCCTTTTGCAAAATGCTTTTTAGCTTTTTAGCAACAGCATCTTCCATCTCTCTTATGGCAGCTCTGGCAGCCACGGCAGTGGTGGACTCCATGAGGGACCAGTGCTTCTGAGGGTCAACTGGAGATGCGCCAAGAGTGAAGGGCCATATTTTCTTGGGGAACTCTTGATCGCTCTGGCCTTCCTAACCCCTTGTGATCCCTAAGGAAGTTCCCTTAATAACATCATTGTGCTTTAGGAGGGTGTAATTGCTCATGCCTTACACACAGTCCAACTTGCTCATTCCCAGCTTCAGTGCAGACCGAGTCTGGCCACACAGGCCAAGGTCACATAGGAACCCAGCAACATAGTCCTGAACAATTTTCCAGCTCAGCTTGAGTTGTTCAAATGCCAGCTCAGGAGTCTGTGATGTTTCAGAGGGCTTAGACCTTGCAGACATCGTGGCCCTTGTTTCTGACACTTGGTATTTTGGATGAATGCATCACCTACAATTCATAGAGTAAAAAGCAACAGCATCTGAAAACCTGTCCTCCTTTTCTTGTCTGAAGGAATATCATGCAGGAATTTGAGAATGATGCCCTACAGTGCACTCATTTTCAATCAGACCTTCCTTTGCAAATGGTGCTGCGTCTAAAAACCATGGAATGTGCTCGATGCAATCACTTGCAAGCCTGGCTTTCTCCTGAGAAGAATATGCCTTCCTCCTAATTAATGCTGGTTGTCTACCCAGCTATTCCCACTGCTGGCTGCCAGCAATAATGCTCATTGTAGTGTGGGTGGAAAATATGCAGTTTTCAAATCTCATTTATTCCATATAGAATTACATTCTCTCATGAACAAGCTGCTCGGTCTCTGTGAAAAAAACCAAGCCAAAATGCTCCGGGAGCAGCGTAGTCTCTGCCCACACTTACGGATAAGATGAGGGGACGTTTACCTCAGCATCCCTTTTCCTCTACGAGTAATACTGCTTCTGACTCCCACGGCCTGCGTCTTTTCCCTAATAGTTTCCCTGTCCCTGGTCATCCCTCCACATCTGATTTGGTGGATTATTTGACTGTGCAGGTTATCTGAGGATTTATTTTCCCAGGCTGGTACTCTTAAATGTGTGTGAATTATCTGATATGGGGATTAAACCTATGAACACAAAGTAAAGGCTGACATGGGGCATCCCAGCCCACTCCGAAATGCTGTCTGTACGCATGATGATTATTAGTAACTCATTTTACAGTAGCCCCTTCAATCCATTGTCATTGATTCAAACTAATGATCTAAGAAGGAGTGTCACTGTCATTTCCTGGGGCCAGTCAGTCACAGAAATGGCTGAGATTTTCACATGAAACCTCTAAATATCAGTTAGCAGATCCATGTCTTCTACTGTCCCTTGGTGGGAGAACATGATTATTTGGTGAGCAAGACTGATAGGAACACCCAGATTTGAAATTTCAAGCAATTCATCATTACTCTAAATGCCTGGCTAAGTCTTATAGCTAACTGGGATTTTAAAACACTGCTTAATTTTTCCTTTAAGCCTTAATGTCCAACAGAGCATTGGCAGAGTCCTGCTCAGACTCAGAGGATGGACTGCACTTGCAGCTGATTTGACTGATATGCAGGGCATCAACCTTGCTAAAATATGAGATTCTAATAAAAGAAGATCCTTCACTAAGAACCCATTCTTTCTGGTGCTTTACACCACTGCATTGGCGGTAGATATTGTTGGGATATTGCTGTTTTCCGGCAAAGCAGATGATAAAAGCTGTGTCATAACCTTAGCTCTGATTAGAAATGGACACACACTTTCAGGAACAGCGACAGAAGCTGTAGACTGGGAATAATCAATAATTGCTCTTTTGGCAAATAGATGACCCTGTGGACTCACTGAAAAGATTTATGGAAGGCAATGTGTTTTTCTTATGAAAAAGAACAATAAGGGATAAAATGTCTGTTCCAGAACTGTCGTCAGTATATTTAACTGACTGATTTAAACTGAAATTCTGTTCCTTCCTTGTGGTATATTCGCATTGAATGTGATGAAAAGGCAGGCTGAAAGTGCTGTGAAAAGAGTACGCATGCACCACATCAAACAATAGGCGCAGTGATGCTGTGACAGCTGCCAGCGTGTCTCATTGTACAGGATGTGTAGGCACATCAACTGGTTAGTGAGTGAAGATTAGCACAGAGAGCATTTAGGGAGAAATAGATATTAAGGATAAAGTAGTAAAGAGCCATCATGATGGGAGACTTGAGTTTCAGACCTTTCTTCAGCCCTGATGAGCATAGAAGGGAAAAAAACAGTAACACCTCTGAAAACACTAAGCAGGTGCCTTTGCTAAAACTAGTGTGGTCTGAGGAGAAAGGAAGTTTCCAATTTTCATTTGGTGCTGAATTCAGAAGTTGGACTGTCTTAACAGATACAGCTGAGAGGGGGAATCATCTGGAATTATTCCCCAACTGGAAATGTTAGACAACCCATTTGCAATGAACACTGAAATGCTGTGACTTTTGAACCATGAAATGTGGATCACTTGAACACACACTGAAGTACCAAAGGCGGGTGAAAATGTCCAAAGCAAAGGCTTGTAAAATGTGAACAAATATTCATGGGCATTTGTTTGCATTACCCTCCGATCTCTGTGAAGAAGCCCTTTAAATTTCATTTTGAGCTGTTCTGGCAGTGTGAATACCTGTGCTTTAATTTAGTTTGCTTTAGCTCCCAGGAAGCTTTATTTCCAATAGTGATTTGAACTCCAAATCCTGGCCTGATTGATCTTGTCTCACCTGACAAGTCACAGTTGCTATTATTTTAGTGCCTGGCTTGGTGCCCAAAAATGTACGTATTTGTACAGGGGTATGACTTGCCATTCTACTAAATGAAGCAATAAAAATAATAATAGTTTTCACTCCGAAAGAGCTTTATAGCCATCTCTGCTTTCAGCCTCATGCTGGCTCTGTACAGCGTACTGCAAGGATTTATTACTGTTTGGGTCATGTTGAAAAACCCGGATTTTCCTGCATACATTGGAACGAACCCCCTTGCGCTAGGGACGTTACTGGAGCTCAGGGATGAAGTTTGAGATGCCGCACAAACAAAGGGAGGGAAAAAAGGGTTTAATGCTTTGATTTACAAGGTTAGGGAATAGAACACATAGACAAAAAGGTATTTGTCGGTGGGATCGTATGCCCTCTCACAAGGTGGGTCCTGTATGTCAAGCTGCAGTGGGAGCTTCTTTCAGAGCTACGACGAAGCCTGATGTGGCAGAAGATAGGACATGCTCTTCTGTTCTACAACCCTGCACGCTTCCTGGTGAGAGAGGCCACAGTGAGAGTTTGCAAATACATCACCTGTGAGCCTAACTGACCTTGATTTAGGCTAGCTTACAGAAAAAGAACTTCTTATATCTTTATTTCCTTCATCTTTGCCCCACACAATGCAAAATGTAATTTATAGCAGAGTTAGCTGAGCATGAGGTCAGCTGGTGGATGAGCTGAGATGGGGTGACCAAGCTGGTACCAAGCACCTGGGATTTACTGCATCTCCACCATGTGCACAGCCCCCTTTGGAAGTCAGGCCCTCCCTGACGGACCCAAGGTCACCTGGGAAGCACATGGCAATGACAGGAACCAAACTTGATTTACCTTAGTGTCCCAGGTTACTGTCCCACCCCAGCACTAGTATATGCTTTAAGGATGACCTCTTGCCCAGAAATGAAAAGAAATGTGTTCTCATCTATTTATTTATACCAGTGTAATCCTAAACATACTTAGTATGTGTATAACTTGAAATAGTAACGCTATTCCATGCAGGGGTGTATTGATTTGCAGAGAAGGAATGGCACTGTCAGAATATGGAGCTTTTATCCCATGGACTTATTTTCTGCAAGATGTCAGGCTGTGTAATCCTGCAAAGCTACGAGCCTGGCTGCCATTGGAGAAGGCTGACAGTTTTTCAGCGGTTTTTTAAGCTCTACCATCCCCCATGAGCATTTGTTCTCTCTGTGTAGGTGGATTGATTGCTAGGTAGCTCAGTAAATAGGTTGGGAAAATAATACTTAATTGACTTGATATTACAGGTGACTTGAAGGAGTTGGGAAAACAATGTCAATTAAACAGAGCAAACATATATATGGATGTCTGTGGATAATGTTCTTAAACACTTTTGGAAGCAGAAACTCCTGTAATTTGAAATGCTATTTAGCTCTGTAATGTATTTAATTGTTTGTGTGTGTGTGTAAGTGGTAAACAGAGCTAAAGCTGTAGTTTAATCAATAGCTTTTCCATAAATCTCATCTAAAACAGAGCCCAGCTCAGCAGATGTTGATGGCTGAATTTCTAAGATATAAAGACCTCTGTCAGATATTACCTGTGATTCTGGATCTCTTGTGTGCTCAGATTTCTGTATGCTACAGCTCACAAATGAATACAGCAAAGTATGCTCTCTAATACCAGCAGTTCTTCGAATCACTTCAGTTGATTGAATATTGCATGAGACAACTCCTGAAAATATTCCTGGAGTCTTTACAGTATTTTCTTAGAACTGCCTGCACTACAGCAGAGCTCTGTAATCCAAATAACGTGGCAGTCTGGCTGTCCACAAAACATCTACCATTTGCTCCTTACTAAATATGTATTTGTGTTAATTCAGCATTCATGACATCTCGTAACAGCCCAGGATCCCACTGTGCTAGCTGTTGTATGAATGCAGAGCAAAAACTGTGCCCTGCAGAGCCGGCAGTCAAGTCTTCGTTATCACTAGCGAAGATGACTCTGCTGGTGACAGCAAACTAAGTATGCCCATTTGGTTTTAGTATAGTCTGTGGCACAACGTTAGCTCCTCGTTTGGGTTAATAAATCACCCATAAATGCATACTCCCTTGTTAGTTATCAGTGTTTGCTGACTGGTCTGGACAAAAAATTACCAACATCAAGCTTGTTAGAGAGCTGCTCACAGTTGACTCTGCTGTGTAATGGAGCAAAATAGTCATATGACATCTCTGTTCTCCGTGTTAGTTCTGTTAGAGACTCTTTTTAGGCAGAATAATCAGGATTTTTGCTCTTCTTAATTGCTTGAGTTATAATACAGCTCCAGACTCAAGAGGAAACAAGAACTCTATTGAGTGATGCCAGATACAAATACTAAGAGAAAGACCATCCTTGTTGAGAAGGCTGTACGACTTAGATGGACAAATGTGTTGTGGGAGGAGAAAAATTTGTGTGCAAAGTGAGATAGGAAATAAACTGCAGAGCTGAGAACAGATCTTATATCTGGTGCCTGCCAAGTCAGTGTTACTTCCTCCCAGTCATGATCTGGAATTTGAAATCTCAGCTGCAGGACTCGGGAATGCACTGACCCTGTATATTATAAAGAAAAGGAAAAAAAAAAAATCCTAGGAAGTTAGCAAAACGAACCTGAAACTTGCAATTGAGAGCGTAACGACCACTCAGATTTGTTAGTATGCATTTTGGCTGGTTCTGCCTAGTAGTTCAGTGATGGAAGAACTGAAAGATAAGAATTCTTTTGGTAGTTCTTCCAGTACTAACTTCTGCCCATAACTCATGGAGAACCTGCACCCTTGTGCAATTTTAAAAGATTTGTTGACCTCCGACCCTATTGTTGCCTATTCTTTTTATGAGGTTTTTAGCAGGAGGTGAAAGGCCTGACGTGAGAACAAATGCACCTCTAGGTCCACCATACACTATTCCTGTATAATTGTGTGCATGTTTAGATTAAATAGATATATTTTGGGGATGATTACCTTATTAATCATTGTTTTTCATATCATCTGAGTTTCTCTCACCTGCAGGAACACAACACATTCTTTGCATAAGCCTGAGCTCTTTTTAAATCCATATGCCCTTGGATTATACGATATATAATTCTAAAGCCTGACATTAGTGTTTGATGTTCTAGTAGCTCTCTCAGCCAAATTGTGATGCAGACGTAATGTTCTTTTATCTCTTTGAACTTCTCATGCAGACTTGTTGCTCTTCATTCTTGTCTTAAAGTTTTCTTAGTATTACTTTATGCTCTTAAGCAGTTATGTGTATTTTAATTTAGAGTTAGTTCCTTGTTAGTGGTGAGTAAAAAGTCTAGAGCATTTTGCATCTTTTGGGGATGGAAATATTAGTGCTGTTTCTAAAAAATTATTCCAGTTCATATGTTTTTATTGGAGGACAAAGGGGTACAAAATGTAAGGTAGGTATGGAATTTCAGAGCGTGATGTGAAATTTAGAGGCATCACTAATTAAAAGGAAAACCTGTCTAAATCCCCATACCAAATCCCATATAACTCTGTTGTCAAGCTATTGAGAGACTTGCTTTAGGCCCAAAGATAGTGTTATCTAAATGAAGAGACTTATAAATTCTGTGTTTAGAGAGAACTATCAATTTAATTGTATCAGACAAAACTTTGACTTTTCTTTTTGTTGTCGTTATTTTTATTTCTATATAGCTGTTTTTCTAAAATCACTGATTAGGTAATGTTCTATCTCTGGCCCATCTGGCTCTGTTCTAGAAATGAGATAATGTTTTGACCTAATACTAGCTAAGGGGTTAAACACCAGGACCTGGATCCCAAGATGAACAGCCCAGCCCTGTCCACCAGCAGCCTCCTACTCCTGAGCATCTTTTTTATTCAGTCTCAGAAATTCAGTGCTGCTGTTCCACCTGAATTCCTCCTTCTGTGTCTGTGCAGATACCACCCTTGAGAGAAGTCAAGCACTTTGTCATGCAGTCTTTCTGTCCAAGAATTTCTGCTATTTCCTTACTGTAACCCCTTTTATTGGGGGATTGCTAGTGCTTCTTCATTGTAAAAGCAGCCTGGCCTGGGGGGAGCTGGTCGTTTGAAATGTACAGTTTGTACAGTGTAGTGCCAGTGCTTAGGATACTGCTGATAAGGAAAGAATTGATCCACAGAGGAGTTGTGGATGCCCCGTCCCTGGATGTCTTCAAGGCCAGGCTGGATGAGGCTTTGATCAACCTGGTCTAGTGGAAGGTGTCCCGGCCCATGGCAGGGGGGTTGGAACTAGATGATCTTTAAGCTCCCTTCCAACCCTAACCATTCATGGTTCTATGTATAACACACAAAACTTACAGTTGAATGTGGCTTGAAGGAAAGGCAAGGCTTGACCTGATGGATCTTGTGGAATGATGCATATGAGTCACCTGGCAAGGAAGAAGTGGCAATGGGCTAAGAGGTGTCCAACTGTATTGGGATATTTGGTGTATGAGGCAATTGCTTTGGGCACAGGAGCCTAAAACTTTTTGGATTTGTCTTCACCTGGGGCAAGCTGTGTGGGGGGGTTCAGTGGCTGACAGGAAAGTTACAAAATCGCAAGGCTCAAACCTCCTTATAGAAGGCGGTCTGGAAGAAGTTGAAGAGAGTGTCTCTGCTAATATTGATATTATAAATAGCCCTGAAGTGGTTATTCTTAATCCACACTGAAGTGTAGTACCACTGCGTCTCTGCCTACATATACTGTCAAATAGATACATGGATCTATCATGCAGTATCTTGGAGAACCGAGCAGGATCAGAAAGTGGGTGTTGTCCTTAGGGGGTCTATCCGTCTATGCTTGTCTGGCAGCAGATGTGTCCCCAGGGTTCTGCTGACCATTTAACATGTGCATTCATTCTGAGGTGTTTATTCATGCATTGCATAGAAATTTAAACAGAGCTTTAATTTTTCTGTTTCACCGCTGGTCTACTACAAGCACAAAATATTGAGCGAGAGGTGCATTTCCTCTCCCTGCTGGATTCACAGTTCTTTGTGCATTATAGATGCAGACAGACAGGAGCGTGAGTGGGGAGTTTCTGACCATATTTTTCCATTGGACATGCACTACAGTTGTGCTTTTCTTCCCTGTGATTAGAATTAATTACCACTGTTTCCCCTATGAGCATGAAGGAGAAGAAAGCTGACGGTATAAGTCAGTGGTAGCTGAAAACAAAATGAGAAAACAGGGAAAAGAGGACAGAATTGCTTTTTGAGGCCAATGGATGTGGAGTGAATGGTTGTGCTACTTGCTAAAGAAGTATGTGTCAGTTCTGTATGTCCCCCTCCCCCCGAAATCAATAACATATCAACCAGTCAATCCCTTGAGATGTACAGTGTGCATATGCATGGAGATAAAAGCAGTTAAGAAGCTACTTTTGCATGAAAAGTAAATGCCTCTGAGTAGGAAGTTTTTGATAGGTTTGTAAATTCGATCCCATTGGCCTTATTTATCTATTTACATTGTATTTTTATTTTTGGTATGTATTAGTTTTCCTTTTTCCCAGATTGCTTCAGCATGCCATACAATGCAATGCCACTTTTGTCCCAGTGAGCTGCTATTTCCATATAAAAAGTAGAGTGTTTTACAGTCAAGCATATATTTTTAACACGGGGGAATTTAAACTGCGCTGTGTATTTGTAGAGGCTGCTCAGTGCAAGAGCTTCCACTTGAGAAGATCAAACAAATTGGAGAAATGTTCTGAAAAAAAAAATAACCCACAAAAGGGAGGGAGGATGCAATTCAGTGAAAGCGAAGGCAGGAATTTATACATGGGCAGGGAGAATCAGCTGTGCAGATTGTGTCAGGCGGCAAACTAGTTATTAAAAGGGTTTGGGAACTGTGGATCACCAATGTGACATAAATTCTGCTGTGGGGAGAAAACAGCATTCTCCCTTGGAAACAGGTACTGGAATGACTTTCCTCAGCATTAGTTAGGTCACAGCCAGAGCACTCTGGCTAGTTCTGGGCATGTTTGGTTTTTTGGTTTTGGTTTTTTTTTTTTTACAAACATGTGGGTCAGGAGGAGAAAAGCTGCAGAAACAATTGGAGATCTGGAAAACAGGATTTGAGAGGAAAGCTCTAAAGAACTCGGGGTTGATTAGCTTGGGAACAAGTCAGGTAGAGGGAGAACATGTTACAGCCTACAAAGAGCAGGGGGTTAATCTGTTCTCTGTGGCCACGGTAGTTAAGAGTAGGAGTGATGGGCTCAACCTGCACCAAGGGGTGGGTTTGTCTGAGACATGAAGAAAGTACTAAGGGTGTGATAACAAGGTCTGCCTTTAAACACTGGGATGGGAGGCTCAGGGTTCCCTATTGCTGTCTTCAGAACAAAGGGGACCCCCTTCTGTCAGGAGCTGTCAGAGCAACCGTGGGCAGATAGGGGAGCTAGATAACTTCAGATGGTCCTTTCCTAGAAGTCTCTGTGTTTGAATTTCATTTTAACAGGTCCATTTGATCTCCAGCTCCTCCGCTAGCTTGCATACGTAGGCCCAGTGGCCATACGATCACTAGCGTGACTCAGAGAAGCTCTGTGACAGGCAATTTACTTCCTCGGATCTCCCACCCACGCCCAGCTGCAGGATTAGCTATCTGATAAAAGAGCTGTGCATCTCGGAGTGTCTGTCCCAATCTTGTCATGGATAACACTGCTGAGTCTGTTCCTATAACCCTTCCTCAAAAACAAGTGGGTAGAATTCATCAAAGGTCCTCCATGCTGAACTATGTCAGCCTAAAGCAACATCTTGCTGTCCAGGAAGAACCACTGTGGGACACTTAACTGGCTTTATATTGGCTAACAAATGGAAAAGACAACAACAGCCAGATCCTGTCTAGCAACAGAGAGGTGAAACTGAGTCCCTCTCATTCTCTGTTTCTCTTGTCTACCCAAATCCTTGCACTTCTGTCTTTCACCACTGCCAGCTTTTGAGGTTGGGCCATAGACAGTTAACCTGGAAGATCTAGGCACAGCAAATCCAAAATGAGGTGTAAAGAATGGAGAACTACTTTGTTCTGTTGTTTTGCAGTAAGATTTTGTTATCCAGTGACTGGAGGGAGGGGGGAAAAAAAGTAACCTCGCTAGTTATTTTCAGCTGAAATAAATCCAAGGGAGAAAATACACATACAGCACCAGGAGAAAATACTCACAGAGAAACAGTCTCTAGATCCCAGTCTGTTTGTACTTACTCAGCCTTCAATTCACTGTCGTGTCAGAAATATAGGGAAGCATCCATAGCACTAGGCTTCAGAGGAAAAAATAGTAGTATTTGCCTCTTCTACAGGTCACCTGTCAGCCCCACAGGGAACTGCTCTGGTGGAAAACTCACCCATTGAAAGCTGCCACGTCTTTAATCGCTGAAATGCGATGTCTAACTTCATTCCGTTATCTGGAGTGTTAAATATTGAGTTATGGTTCCTGAAGACTAGTGTGACTGGTGTGCCAAAAGCCCCAAACCATGAAACCATGTAACACTCTCGATTCCATGCTGGTGTAGTAACCAGCAAGCACATTTGGGTCTCTATTGTTTTATCTGCTTTCTGCATATACGCTGACATAACTTTATCCTTCTCTTCCTGTTTTATATTTGGGGGAATCTTGTCTGGATTAGAAGATCACATGCTCCATTGCTCAAGACGCGATATTTCAGAATCATTATTCTTGCAGAAAGGCCCTGGGGGTCATTCAGAACAGGAAAAGAAGGCCTGGAAAATACTGTTGTGAAAAATATGGTCAAAAGCATATTTAAGTGCTGTGTACCCTGCATAATGGGATCAGTTTAGGGCCCGCAGAGAGCTGCTTGTCAAAACTCCAGCACCATCTTGTGCAACAGGTGACTGGTCCTGGGAGGTTTCCCATGCAGCCCCTAACCAGGCAAGGCTCCGCTTCGTGCGTAAGAGCTGATGGATTCACAGCCCAAATTGCTGGCTCTGTTTATCTCTCTGAGTGTGGTACAAATCCTAGTTATTAAAAATCAAGAACAGAAAATCCAATTCTAGATGTAATATCAGTCCAGGTCCAATTTTGAGTAGGTGAAATAAACTAACTTCAGACACCAACGGACAGTTGACTGCTGCACAGTAAAACAACACAATTTAGTACAATTTTCCACAGTTGACATATGTTGATCAATATAGGACTCAGAATTTAACAGGCATAGAATTTCAATTAAACTGAATTACAGAAGAGTATAGTCATCACCATGCTAGGAAAGAGGTGTTTTAGCAAATGAGACAGACAACCGCACTTTCTGCATGCTGTGCTGCAGCTGGTCTGTGAATTAAAAAGTGGACTTTAGCTTTCAAATTTTCATCAACACTTAATTCTTAACCAAACCATATCATTAAGGTAAATTGTGGGGTTTTTTTTCTTTCTTTCTTCTCTTCTTTCTCACCTTTTCCATTTCTACTGGGGCTTTGAAAAGGGTATGCACTGATTGTTTCTAGACTGACAGGCACTTTGTTCCACAAGTAGGCATGAAGCAAGGGGAGCAAACACAAGCCCAGGTGGGTCAGTTCCATTTTGGTGGCACTGGTCAGCAGCTGCGGTATGCTCAGCCAAGCCAACGACGGGGACAGCCGCATGCCCCCGCCGCGTTGTGGATGGCTGTGAAAAAACTTGTGGTTGTGCATTACGGGCTTGATGCTCCCTGAAATGCGCTCGTGTGAATGTGCACGCTTCAGATGACCTCCTGTTGGTGGGTCTTCATGCAAACCCTGGTGGCTTGAGTTCAGAAGACCTCACTTCGTGGTTTTGTCTGTCCCTTTGTCCACTGACTGTGTCATGAAACAGTTGCAAACATTGACAGAGGGAACCCAACTGTTGACACTTAGTGGTGCTTATGGTCTTTACAGAAAATAGCAAGGAGGAATCGGCTCATTTCAATGAGGTAGGTGAGTGGGTTTTGACTGAGGTCAAGAGGTAGTAGTAGAGCAACACCGTCACGAGTGACTAATTCCCTAGCTCAGGAAATCTGCATCATCAACACTGTCTTCCAGTCGTGGCAGAAGTATTTGCCCAAGTTGCATGAGGTTGTAGTGTGGCAAAACAGATTGCGATAGCTGTAGCTGGCTGTTTCAGAAGGATCTCACCCAGATACCGAAGGCAGGTCTAGGTTTCCCTGAAGAAGCAGGTACTTTCAGCTGCCTCCAGCTTGTTTTGCTCTGGAGAGCTGTTGAGTGCAGGCTGTCTTTTTCAGAGCACAATGCTCTGAAATGCAATCAGTGTGAGGCAGTTTCTGTATTTCTGGGCTCCTTCCTGAAACATCCATTACCAGCCAGGCCTCCAGGGTGTATGGAAAGGCTAGTAACTGCGTTCAGAGGTGACCCAGTGTCTTTAAGTCTCAGTAGGTCTGACAGTGCTGTATTTGAATGCTCCAGAGAGTGGCTGTGAGATACTGTGAATGGTGTGACATATACAAGGAATTGCTTTTATATCTTCTGATGAGAATGTTGTGCGTGTGTGTGAATTTAATGCTGAATTAACAGCCCCAAAAAGTGGATCCATGGGAGAGCTTACCCATGCCACTATGTCTTAGCCCTCATCTGGAGGGACCAGATTTAGAGGTGAAAAGTAAAGACCTCTAAATAGCCCACTGAGTGCCTTGTTTCTCTGAAAATAGGCACAAGGGTGCCAACCCTGGCAGCAGGTTTTATCTTGTAGACACATTTCTACTGGCAAATAGACTTAAGACCACCACGTTCCCTTCAGCTGCATGATGCACACAGTGGATATGCTTTTCCAAATGGTTATCTGCTCCAAGCATTTTACAGGTCCCCCCCTGACCTTCTTGCACCCCCTAAAGTCCAGGCCCAGTCCATATGAAAGCCTGTGACACAACTTGTTTATCAGCTTCTGTCTATGGCAGGCACAGACTTAAAATGCCTGTTCATCTCCATTTGGAGACAGACCACCTGCCAGCCTCTGGTGTTTTATGGAGAGTTAGATAGGTGCAGGTGAGCATGCTGGAGCTCCAACACCTCCTCTCTCTCCGTTTCTTGGTGTTGGTCATCTGGAAGGGAAGACTGTGCATATCTGTAGGATGGCTTTGGGATCTCTCCACTTCCTTTTCATTTAAAGCCTCCTTTAGCCTCGGATACTGACAGTATTTGTACTTTAAATAACTGTGCTGCCTTTTCTCTCTCATGTGCTTTCTCAGTGAGCTCCTCCTTTTTGAATATTCAGGGTCTGATTCTTCTCATTTAGAGGGTAATTGACATTTCCATCACGCTGTTCTTGTAGCTTTTCCTACTAAATGTCATTAAATTCACTTCTCTGTCTAAGGATACCTCATATTTACACAAGAGTCCCAACATCCCTGCATTTGCAAACATGGTAATTGCATATCATTTTTCTGTTAGTTCTGGCAGGCTTGGAGCCTAACTAATGGCATGGTGTTGTGGTGCTCCGTGCAGAGTAGCTCACTTGGATCTCACCTGCTCCAGAAGACAAAGACTGCAGAAGCAGCACAAATTTTAAGCTACACTGGGTACTCTCATGTTCACTCCTCTTCTCAGACAAGCTTTGTATCTTCTGTCACTTTGCGAGGTAGTAGAACTTACTTGAATCCTTCTCTGAATTGAAAATCAGATTTTTTTTTTTAAAGTATCTGTGACTACTGTGAGAAAGGTAAACATTTTTGGACAGGGATGCAGTGAATTGTTTCTGGATTTCATAGCGCACTCCTGGCATCAAACCATATTCAGGTCACAGCTGGGGCAAGCTGTGGTTTCTGCCTGTACAGGACATTGCAGAGCAGCATTGGGTGGGCCACAAGTTTAAAGCGGATGGTCCTCAGGTACCATCTGGTAGGTCTGTACTGCAGTGGGGCCATGGCAGTGAATCCATCATGGCTCTAGCCAAGGTCAGATCACTTAGAGGAACTGAAGCATTGGAATATCTGTAGATTTTAAAATGTTTGCTCATTTGGACTAGTTTGCTCTAGTTAAGGAAGGAGAAATATAAAAAAATCATCTATGTATATAATGTATAGACTGATTCTCCAAAAGTCTGTTTTTTCCTGCTGCTGTACGGGGACATTCATTAGCGAGACTGGATGTGATCCATGTAAATCTGTGCTTCAGTGGAAGAATCAATTGCATTTACATGACATCCCAAAGAGGATGGTTCTAGTACAGATCAAATACTGTCTGGGCCAAGTAGGGCCTTGCTGATTTTACAGGCTGCCTATAAACAGATAGTGTTAAGTTTTTGTTTATTTGTTTAGTTGCTGATGTTTTTAATTATTCTTTCAGGAATTACTTCTTTTGCTGTCACTAACACTTCTCTGTGTGTGAAATAAACGGAGAGAAAACACAGTCATTCTCTACAGCATTGCTCTTGTTCACTGCAGTACCTGATAATTAAATAGTTTGTTTGTTACATTTCCCCTCTTGTATGAAATGTATTTCTAAAAAAGCCCAGCCTGACTGCAAAGACACAAAACCTTGCTTAGAGAGTCAGAGGCATGTGACCCATTGGAGATTGCGTCTTCTGGGTTTCCAATTGAAGATTTTCCTTTCCCACAGGAGTGCAGAAGGTCATACCCAGTACTTGGGTTGGAGATGGCTGACCCCAAAAATAATGCTGTAAGACAAGAAGGGAGCTGAGCTGGTGGCAGACCAGCACCAGGGTTATCATTTGTAAATGATTTTCTGCCCTGTGCTGGCTCCAAAGATTAAAACTTCTATTTCTTTTCAAGTAATTACTTCCTGGTTAGAAACAGGTCCTGCTGGACACAGAGGAAGGCTTCCCACTGGGCTGTGACTTGGATCTCTTCATCCTTTTGCTGAGGAGTGCCTGTTAATGGAGCACTCAGAAAAAGGGAGGTTGATTTCCAGTTAGCAAATAGAGAGATTGCCAATTGTTGGCCATAAGGCACCTCTGAGAATAGAGCTGTGTAGGGCCAGTAAAAGTTAACTCTTGTTGACAGCCATCAGCTCTGGAAATGGTTTTTTGGTGATGTTAGGGATAGCCAAGACAGCTGGGCTGGGCGCAGCAGGTCAGCACGCCAGAAAAGGTGGTTGTTGCTTTTGTCTGAAGGCTGATGATAAATAACAAATAGGTTTGACTTTTAAAGGCAATGTTAAAACTCAATTGGACTGCAGCCCTGTACAAATCTGCTGTTTGCACACATTTGGCAAAGCCAAAGGTTGTGACCTGAGGTGACTGCAAGCTTGCCTTGGGGAGCGCTTCTCCATTCTTGCAGTTCCAGCAATCCGTAGATGAGGTGAAAGGAAAGAATCAAACATGTTTATGCTTAAATCTGTGATCCTTGAGTGAAGGTTATATAAACATCTCGAAGCATAAAGCTAGAGAGAAACTATGTACTTACTGAAATAGAAGAGGAAACAGTTTTGTATAGAGAGGATGAACAGTTCAAACAAACATATATTGTTCCTAAAAATATCATCCATCCTCCTCTAAATGTTATTTCTGGGTAAGTCTTGCCTTGAAATCCTTCAGAGACGCATCGCCAGGAAGCATTCCTTAGGAACCTGTCCTGGCTTCCTGGAAGCACCAGCCTGTCCTTTCTGTTTTCTGCAATGGGCTAAGAGAAAAGACAGGTCTAGTTCCTGCCTGACACCTTCATCCACCTTGAAGATATCCTTGGACATAACTGGGTTTTGAAACATTTTAATCGTAAAAATTAAATGAAGGTGGGGGCTAAATCTTATTTCCCACTGTTCCTGCTCTCGCTCATCTCTGACACCAGTATTTGATGTATGTAATCAGCTGATCTGTGCTGGAAAGGTTAGAAGTGAAGGATGTTCCTGTCTGTAACAGATTAGCAAAATGTTAGAGTAGCTTTGGCCTTATGAGACTTGAGGTAAATTGGCTTAGCCCACATAAGTGCAAACTTACAATTTGCTGGACAGGTTATAGCGATGGATGGAGAAGAAGTTTCTTTTGGTTCAAGTTTTGCTGTATAGATTTGAAAGGAAACTAAAGCACAGCATGGATTTTAAACCGCATAGTGCCAAAATGTCTTTAGGTTTTGGCAAGAAATCTGGCAAAACCAGGTTACTTCCTAGGAATTTCTGTCATCTTGCACTGCAGAAATCTTGTCCAACTGCAAATTCTCTTAAGTTTTTCCTCAGTCTTGAGGTCCCAGGTATGGGATTAAGGTGAAGGCTGTTTTCAGTGCCAGGATTTTGCTGTCCAAGGATAACGTGGTCATACTGCAGATTTGAATCCAGTCCTTTTCCTACTTCTCCCCAGTAGCCCCATTTCTGTTCCTTGCATAGCTCGGCATAGACTCTCAACGAGAAATGCTTTATAAGATGCTCATGATCTTCCCTAAACCATGGACTGTGGTCTTTTTTCCAGTTATTACTGGTTCTGTAAGATACAAATGTGAGTTTGCCCAGGGGTGTGTTCAGTTGGTCCAGGCAATCTGGATATGCAGGATCTGTCAGGATTTGAGGGCCAAATGACTCTGTCACTTGAAAGGTGGCTTCTCCAGAGTTGCCATCTGTCTCCAGATTGATCTTGCTGGGCCTTCAGCTGCAGATGGATTGCTCCAGCACACTCCAGAAACTTGTGCTTTTCCCTCAGCACATCCCTGCAGTAGAAGTCACCACTCGGCAAGAACAACTTTTGCCAGTTAAGAAGCAAAACCTCAAGGAGGTCAATACAAGTAAGAAGTATTCATCTAACCAGTAAATGCCTTCTGGGTTCAACTGACGACTTTGCTTCACCAACTCTGTTTTGCTCCTCCTATGAAACCCAACCTATATCTCTGCATCCTAATTTCAGTCTCTATAGCCTCCACTGCCTCCTCTGTAGCTAGATTACCATATAAGTCAGAGCAGTCCTAGTTAGCACAGGTTCCCTCACTTGTGCTTTTTTGTTTACCCCTCTTTCCGGTGTTTCTCCTTTGTCCCCAGCCTCTTACACCCTGGATTGTTGGTTATTCAGAAGGGCTGCCTTTGGGGTTTTTTTTTAAGTTATTCATCAAATTAACCAATATTGATGCATCTTTTACTCTTCCACATAAAGAGGATGGGAGGAGGGGCAGGGTTTTGCTGGTAACAAATGTGCTAGTAATATCCTTTCAGCCTGAAAGGCATAAGAGAGCTGCCACCTATTCCTGATGATGAGAGGCAGATTCACAGTCAAATTAGCCCATTATTATTATCATGGGGAAACTGAGTCAGAGACATTACAGACAGTATTTCACTTAATAAATCTGGCAGTCTTTTTAAGAGCTATCATTTGGATTTAGAAGCCAAAGGCAATGTCCGTAACTGAATATTCTGGGTTCTCTCTACTCACTTGATGCCAAGCTGGACGATCTGGGCAGAAAAGCAGGGTGTCTCAGCTCCCAGTCCTCGCTTTGTCAGTTGTGGTGCCTCCCATCTCATGAGAGTTCATGAAAATCACCCTTGTCCACCGTGCCTCAGTTTCCCTGCTTGTAAAATGGGAAGCCTGCTCAGTTTGGAGAGAGGGTGCAGAAGCAGTGAGTAACTTAAGTCTTGATGGTGAGACAGGAAAAGCTGAAGGTGAGTCTAGTTACAGGCAGTGCAGCCTCTGTGACCTCTGCTTTTAACAGTGCCACAGGACATGCCTGTTTGCAAAGCCCCAGAGAGCCTGCCTGCAAAGCTTTCTGTCACCTGGACCCTGTGAGATCCAATCCATCTCCAGGAAAGATCCTCATCTCTCACTGAGCTTTTAATTCCTCAGAGAGGCAGAAGAGACAATATTCAGCAGCTGGTTATTTCTTCCTTTCCCTCAGTCCCTCACACAGAGTGTCAGTTTAAAAAAAAAAATGGCAGCGAACTGGCCATTAGCAAGGAAAACAGTTTAGGGAAGAGACGGAATAAAAATGCAATCAATTATCTCTCGCCGTGCCCAGGTGTGTGGGTGCAGTCAATTCTCAAAGTCATCGAGAATTTGAGATGAGAAAAGGGAAGCTGTTCATGGTAAATTGCAAGCATTGGGGGAAGGGGGAGGGAGAAGGAGAGAGAAAGCAGAGAGGGGAGAGAAGGAGAGATTAATTTCCCTCTTGAGTGAGAAGTGTGTTTGAGACAGACAGATGGGCTGTAAATACTCCAAACCAAGGACAGGAGCTGAGACAAGGGAGAGGCTGGTGATTGAAGTGTGACTGTGATGGAGGTAGTACATTTCCTGGCCAAGGTGACTGGTTTTGTTCTGAAAGGG
This sequence comes from Eurypyga helias, assembly GCF_000690775.1. Classification (NCBI taxonomy): domain Eukaryota; kingdom Metazoa; phylum Chordata; class Aves; order Eurypygiformes; family Eurypygidae; genus Eurypyga; species Eurypyga helias. The sequence continues at coordinate 155,856 of NW_010224990.1, forward strand.
GGAGATTTCTGAGATGCGGCTGCCACCCTTCACATCAGCCTGGACCAGGACAGCATATTTAGACTTGATAAGTGATATCCAGGTCCCAGTGGGGTTTTCTTTACGGGTCAGCTTCGACTGCCTGCCTTGTAAGGGGAGTCTGAAGTGGGAGAGGGGAGGGAAGGAAAGAAAAAAAGAAAGAAAGACAAAAAAGGGAAGGGGGAGGGCAAGGAAGGAAGGAAGGAAAAGACGCTCTTAAAATTATTGAGCTGACTACAAGTGGTGAGCGAGGGGACCATGTGACCGGCAGTTAATCACATTGCTGTGAAATGTGACTGCTGCTGATAATAGGATCTTTCCTTCAGTAGAATTTCTGTTTCAGAAGTAGTGATTTTCACAAAGAAAAGAGGTTGAGGAGATATCATTTCAGATCTAACAGAGCCTGTGTACATTTTCTTTAGGGAGAAAAAACTCCTTTTTCCTTTTCCATTTGGCGTCCCTCTTTGTATTATTATTATCATCATCAATTTTTCACTTTCACAGCCCAAACTGACCGAGTGCAAATGTAACCCAGCTCCAGTCCGTCTGCTAGCAGATTAGTTCCCATTTAGTCATAAAGTTAACCAACCTTGTTACAATCAATTAATCCCTAGAACCCTTAATTTATTGATGCCCCACTCTATGCTAGCTGTTGAAAAGATGAACATCCTGCTTCAAAATGAACTGGTCTGTCCTTCCTCCAAGATAGAGGAATTAAAAGAGGATGGTAGTAAAAAAGCATTTAGAAATCCCTTCTGTACAATCAAAGGCAACAGCAGCTCAGAGAAGAATAAAGGGGATTTTAGCATGCATGAAAAACAGTGCAATAAATGAATCGGGCTCTGGGGACAGGAATAGCAGGGCTGTGGGGCCACTCTGGGTTGGCTGAGTTGGCTCCTTCCATCATAAATCTATCTAATCCACGTCAGGTTACTACAAGTCACAGGCAAGTGAAAGGGTGTTGATCTAGACACATTTCCACCTTCAGATTTTTCTTGCCAGAATTTCCTCACTCCTTTTTGGGGAGCCTGAGTTACTTTCACCCTTGTTTTCTAGGTATGTGACAGGATCTATGGGTTAATCCAACAGGAAACTTCTCCAAAGCACACTGAAATAAGTAGGAGTCTCTCTGTTGGTTTGTCTGGATTGTAGATCAGATGTTGCTAAAGCAGATGCTTTAGTCAGAACTAATTAGAGGTGATCTGGTTGCATAAGAGAGAAAAAATTGTAGTGATGAAAGCATTGAAATACTGAGGTTGTTTCCATGTTACAAGACTGGAAAGGACCTATTTTTCATTTTCTATCCATATTTTAAACAGTAATTGTTATTAAAACATGCTTTTTTCTGAAAGGACACTGTTTAGAAAACAAAAAGCACCTATAATTGGTTTTATATTAAAAATAAAATAAATAACCATCCTGCCAAAATGGCAATCAGCTCAAGTGTTTCTGGAAAAGCATAAAAGTTGGGGCTGAGGTGCTCAGAAGGGCCTAAATAAAGGCCAGGTCTCAGCTCTTGAGCCCTCTCAGCAACAGGACACACTGCGGCTCTGACAGGTTTTGCCTTCTCCGTTCAGGCTGGCACACTCTTCTGCCTGACAATTGATCTGCAGACAGACCCACATTTTCTCACTGCATCAGCTCAAAATTACTTTTCCAAGCAATTCTTGGGTGGCTGTTCAATTGCACACCGTTCTTCATGGGAGCTACATTTTGCCAGGCGACCTGCTTCAAGTGGGCTCTCCTCTCCTATGGGTTTGTTACCTCGTTCCTGCTTTGGCTGGGCATGGGTGAGGCATCCATTTGTGGTTCTGAGAGGCGAACGATCAGAACGCTTATTTCTCACAGACTGTGAGAAAGGCAATGTACATCAAGTACATATGTAGCTGGAGCAAAGGGATTTTCTCCTAGAAAATCTTTGCGGAAATACTTCTGATGCTAAGCTCTCCTTGATCTCCTCGCCAGACTATGTCTAGGCTGTCTCCTCTCATGTAAGAATCAGCTTGACCAAGGTCAGGCATGTTCTTGCGGACCAAGTGAGGTCCGCATTCCTGTTTCTGCTGCTGCGTTTCCTCAGTGGGGTTGCAAACATCACATCCCCTTTTGCACTTTGGTCTTAATCTACAACTGGAGGAGCTGGCAGCCTTGGAAAGGTTTTTACTGTTGGCAGGTATTGTTTAATTTGTTGTGACCAGCTCTTTATGCCTCATAAGAATGTGCTGCAGCAAATGTTGATTCCTGGCTAGGTCTTTAAACTGTACCTGTGTGGTGTTCCCTTTGGTTCTCAGTAGGT